>NW_017672389.1:103933-137329 GCF_001879085.1 Nicotiana attenuata
GGCGTCGTAGACCCGATCCAATATATATATCGCTGCGGCGNGGTCAGCCTGATCCAAGTAAGTATCGCTGCGGCGTGCAGCCCGATCCATAACATATACATATAATATCGCTACGGCGTGTAGCCCGATCCATAATATATATATATATATATATATATAATCCTCACGATTAGGTCATCAACCTCTCTCAGTCATTAGCCTCACAGCCTCTCGGGCATCACAACAGAAATTAAGGGACTCAGCCCAAACAGTCCTCACAGTAGGGGTAGAATGATAAAACAAGTTTAAAACATTTAACAGGTAAAAACAGGACTGAGGCTATGCTTTTAACAAGTAAAGTGAGGAAAATAGTTAAAAATGCCCCTTAGGGTTGCTACTGGTCGGCACAAGGCCCCAAACATGGCATAAAGCCCATAATACAGTATAAGGATCCAAAATCCAGAATAATATATCATTTCAAAAAAGTACGTGGCTTAATAGTCGCTACGGGACTGGCCAAGTCACGTCCCTATCGGTGCATGCCCAAACGCTCGTCACCTAGCATGCGTGTCACCGCATTTATCAAATCAAGTCAAATACCGGGGTTTATACCCTCAGTTCTAAATTTACAATGGTTACTTACCTTAAACCGGTGAAAATACTACTCCGTGATGCCTTTGCCCCTCGAATCGGTCTCCACTCGCGTCGAATCTAGTCAAAATCAGAGCGAATACGTCACAATATGCTAAGTGAACAAAGCCCAAGCGAAAACAATCGAAAAATATCAAGAATCCCGAAATTAGCAAAACCCGAGCCGCGAGCCCACTTCTCGAAACTCAGAAATTTTCACAACAACGGATTCCTTATCTCCCCACAAGTCTATGCATATAAAGAACACCAAAATCGGAGTCCAAATGACCCCTCAAATCCCAAATCAAAGGTCCAAAATTCCAAGCCCTAGTTCTTCCATTTTTAGTTCAAGTTTCCATGAATTTCTAGGTAGATTTCACAATAGAATCAAGTTTTAGGTCCGAAATTCTTACCTCCAAACGTTTCTCCTTGAATCCCTCTTTAATCTTCTTCAAAAAGCTCCCAAAATGACCAGCTATGGAGGAAAAATGACCCAAAATCGCGACTGATATGACTTAAAACATTCTGCCCAGGTCTGACTCTCCTTTCTTCGCGAACGCGGTCAAACCCTCGCGTTCGCGAAGCACAAACTTACGTTGACCACTTTTTCCTCTACGCGAATGCGACACTACCAACACGAACGCAGGTCCATCTCGCGAGCGCGGTGACCAACTACCCAATCCCTCCGCGAACGCGAAGCCCCTCTCGCGAACGCGAAGGCTTAAATTCTGGCCTTCCTCAAATCCTTCTATGCGAACGCGGTGCCCGCTCGCGAACGCGAAGGTATAAATCTCTGCAACAGCTGAACTTCAAAATCTGCAACTTCTCAAACTCCAAAATGGTCTGATTGACCACCCGAAACTCACCCGAGGCCCCCGGGACCTCAACCATAAGCACCAACACACTCCAAAACCTTATTCGAACTTGTTCCAATCATCAAAACACCTCAAACAACATCAAATTACTCAAAACACATCGGATTCAAGCCTAAGTTTCTAAAAATCTTCTGAAATACGCTTTCGATCAAAAATCCAACTAAACCACGTCTGAATGACCTGAAATTTCGCACACACATCCCAAACGACACAACAAAGCTACTGCAACTCTCGAAATTCCTTTATGACCCCCGGATCAAAATCTCACCTACCAACCGAAAATCGCAAAAATATCAATTTCGCCAATTCAAGCCTAATTCTACTCCAGACCTCCAAAACCCATTCCGATCACGCTCCTAAGTCACAAATCATCTCCCGAATCTAACCGAACCATCGGAACTCACATCCGAGCCCTCTAACACATAAGTCAACATCCGGTTGACTTTTCCAACTTAAGCCTTCTTAAAAGAGACTAAGTGTCTCAAACCTTATCAAAATCATTCCGGATTCAATCCGACTAACGCGATACCTCAAAACACAGATGAACAAAGCAAATAGAAGCAGAAATGGGGGAAACAGACCGGTAACTCATGAGACGACCGGCCGGGTTGTCACATCCTCCCCAACTTAAATAAACGTTCGTCCTCGAACGAGTCCAGAAACATACCTGAAGCCTCAAACGGGTGAGGATTTCTGCTCCGCATCTCCCGCTCGGCCTCCCAGGTAGCCTCCTCCACGGGCCGACCTCTCCACTGCACTTTCACTGAAGCTATATCTTTTGACCTCAACTTCTGAACCTGACGCTCCAAAATGGCTGCTGGCTCCACATCATAAGTCAAATCATCCTCCAACTGAACCGCGCTGAAATCCAGAACCTGAGACGGATCTCCAATATACTTTCGGAGCATAGAAACATGGAAAACCGGATGCACACTCGACAAGCTGGGTGGCAAAGCAAGCTCATAAGCCACCTCCCCAATCCTCCGAAGTACCTCAAAAGGCCCAATGAACCGCGGACTCAACGTCCCTTTCTTTCTGAATCTCATAACACCCTTCGTGGGCAAAATCTTCAACAAGACCTTCTCACCAACCATGTAAGACACATCTCGAACCTTCCTGTCAGCATAACTCTTTTGCCTTGACTGCGCTGTACGAAGTCTCTCCTAAATCACCTTCACTTTATCTAAGGCATACTGAACCAAATCTGTCCCCAATAGCCTAGCCTCACCGGGCTCAAACCAACCCACCGGAGATCTACACCGCCTCCCGTACAAAGCCTCATATGGAGCCATCTGGATACTCGACTGGTAGTTGTTGTTGTAAGCAAACTCTGCAAGCGGTAGAAACTGATCCCATGACCCTCCGAAATCAATAACACAAGCGCGTAGCATATCCTCCAATATCTGAATGGTGCGCTCGGACTGCCCGTCCGTCTGAGGGTGAAAAGTTGTGCTCAACTGCACCTGAGTACCCAACTCTCGCTGAACAGACTTCCAAAACTGGGAAATAAACTGAGTGCCCCGATCTGAAATGATGGACATTGGGACACCATGCAACCGAACAATCTCCTGAATATATATCTCTGCCAGCTGCTCTGAAGAATGAGTAGTACAGATAAGAATGAAGTGCGCGGACTTGGTCAGCCTATCCACAATCACCCAAATAGCATCGAACTTCTTCAAAGTCCGAGGGAGTCCAACTACAAAATCCATAGTGATCCTCTCCCACTTCCACTCAGGAATAACCATCTGCTGAAGCAAGCCACCCGGTCTCTGATGCTCATATTTCACCTGCTGACAATTGAGACACCGAGCTACAAATCCCACAATATCTTTCTTCGTTCTCCGCCACCAGTAGTGCTGTCTAATCCTGATACATCTTCGCGGCTCCTGGATGAATAGAATACCGCGAGCTATGTGCCTCCTCCAGAATCAACTCCTGCAGCCCATCCACATTGGGCACACAAATCCGGCCCTGTATCCTCAACACCCATCATCTCCAATGGTCACATCTCTGGCATCATCATGCTGAACTCTATCTCTAAGGACGAGCAAATGGGGATTATCGTACTGGCGCTCTCTGATGCGCTCATATAAGGAAGACCGAGATACCACACAGGCCAATACCCGACTGGGCTCAGAAATATCCAACCTCACAAACCGATTGGCCAAGGCCCGAACATCAACTGCAAGAGGTCTCTCCCCAACTAGAATATATGCCAAACTCCCCATACTCACTGCCTTTCGGCTCAAAGCATCGGCCACCACGTTGGCCTTCCCCGGATGGTACAATATAGTGATGTCATAATCCTTAAGTAACTCCAACCATCTCCGCTGTCTCAAATTAAGATCCTTTTGCTTGAACAGATGCTGAAGACTGCGATGATCAGTGAATACCTTACAAGACACGCCATACAAGTAATGCCTCCAAATCTTCAATGCGTGAACTATGGCAGCCAACTCTAAATCATGAACGGGGTAGTTCTTCTCATGGGGCTTCAACTGATGAGAAGCATATGCAATAACTCTACCCTCCTGCATCAATACACAACCAATCCCTACTCTCGAAGCATCACAATACACTGTATATGAACCTAAAACTGATGGCAAAACCAACACTGGAGCTGTGGTCAAAGGTGTCTTGAGCTTCTGAAAGCTCTCCTCACACTCGTCCGACCATACAAATGAAGCACCCTTCTGAGTCAACTTGGTCAAGGGCGACGCGATAGATGAGAATCCCTGAACAAATCGGCGATAATAGCCTTCCAGACCAAGAAAACTACGAATCTCTGTGGCTGAGGACGGTCTGGGCCAACTCTGAACCGCCTCTATCTTCTTTGGATCGACCTGAATACCCTCACTGGACACCATGTATCCCAAGAATGCCACTGAACTGAGCCAAAACTCACACTTGGAGAACTTTGCGTAAATCTTCTCCTCCCTCAATCTCTGCAACACAACCCTCAATTGTTCTGCGTGCTCCTCCTGACTACGCGAATATACCAGGATATCATCAATGAAAACTATGACAAATGAATCAAGATAAGGCCGGAACACACTGTTCATCAGATGCATGAACGCTGTTGGGGAATTAGTCAGTCATAAAGACATAACCAGGAACTCATAGTGACCATATCTGGTCCTGAAGGTTGTCTTAAGAATATTCGAATCCCTGATCTTTAGCTGGTGATAACCCGAACGGAGATCAATCTTGGAATACCCTCGCTCCCTGAAGCTGGTCGAATAAATCATCAATGTGAGTCAAGGGATACTTGTTCTTAACTGTTACTTTGTTCAATTGCCTATAATCAATGCACATTCTCATCGTGCCATCCTTCTTCTTCACAAACAGAATCGGCGCACCCCAAGGTGACACACTAGGCCGAATGAATCCCTTATCTAGGAGTTCCTGAAGCTGCTCCTTTAACTCCTTCAGCTCCGCTGGTGCCATACGATACGGCGGAATAGAAATGGGCTGAGTGCCCTGCACCAGGTCGATACCAAAATCAATATCCCTGTCCGGTGGCATGCCCGGCAGGTCTGCAAGAAATACATTAGGGAAATCCCTCACAACTGGGACAGAATCAATACTGGGAGTCTTAGCTCCAACATCCCTCACAAAGGCAAGATACGAAAGACAACCCTTCCCAACCATACGCTGGGCCTTCAAGAAATAAATCACTCTACTAGGAACGTGATCAGTCACACCACGCCACTCAATCCGTGGCATGCCCGGCATAGCTAAAGTGACTGTCTTAGCATGACAGTCTAGAATAGCACGGTACGGAGATAGTCAATCCATGCCCAAAATAACATCGAAATCCACCATACTCAATAATAAAAGATCAACTCGGGTCTCCAAACCCCCAATAATCACTACACACGACCGGTACACACGGTCTACAATAACAGTATCGCCCACTAAGGTAGATACATGAACAGGTAAGGCAATAAACTCACGAGGAGTACCCAAATAGCGAGCAAAGTATGATGACACATAAGAGTAGGTGGAACCGGGATCAAATAACACAGAGGCATCCCTGTGGCAGACTGAAATAATACCTGAAATGACAGCATCGGAGGCAATGGGATCGGATCTGCCTGGCATAGCATAAAAACGGGCCTGACCACCCCCTGATCGACCTCCCCCTCTGGGGCGACACCTGGCTGACTGATCCCCACCCCTAGCTGGCTGGGCGGGTGGTGGTGGAGCAACTGGAGCTGAAGCTGATGACTGGCCCCTCTGCTGGGATGAACTAGCAACATGGCAGGGACACTGCCTCCTCATATGTCCAAACTCCCCGCACTCATAGCAACTTCCCGGTGCTGGAGATGGGGACTGAAGGGAACCCCTCGCACCGGAGTGACCAGTAGATGAACTCAGCATAGAAGAGCCCTGAACAGATGGAGCACGGGATGAGCTCGGAGCTGGAAGGGCACTAAGTGATGAATGGCCCTAGTGCGAACTGTGGGAACCATGACCTGATGAAGCTCCACAATAACCTGAGCGATCAGACTGCCCATGTCGGAACTGTCGGCCCCTGCCGTGCTGAAACTGGGCCCTCGAAGGAGAACCACTGTAGCTGCCAGATCATCGAGGCCTCTTGGCCTCCCTCTCCTCTCGCTCCTGGCGACGGACGGACTCAATCTCCCTGGCAATATCCACAACCTCCTCGAAGGTAGCACCCGTCACCCTCTCTCTGGTCATGAGAATACGGAGCTGATATATGAGGCCGTCAACAAACCTCCTAATCCTCTCTCGATCGGTAGGAACCAACCAAACTGCATGTCGGGCTAACTCAGAGAATAGCATCTCATACTACTTCACCGTCATCTCCCCCTGATGCAGCTGCTCAAACTGCCTACGCAGCTCCTCTCGTCGTGACTGTGGTACATACTTCTCTAGAAAGAGAACAGAGAACTGCTGCCATGTAAGGGGCACTGCTACAGCAGGCCTACGCCTCTCATATGCCTCCCACCAAGTGAAGGCGGACCCGGAAAATTGAAAGGTGGTAAATGCCACGCCACTGGTCTCTAGAATCCCTGCTGTACGAAGCATCCTCTGGCACTTATCCCAAAATCCCTGGGCATCCTCGCCCTCTGCACCGCTGAATGTCGAAGGCTAAAGCCTACCAAACCTCTAGAGTCGACGCTGCTGATCATCCGACATAACTGGTACTACAAACTCCTGAGCTGGTGCAACCGGCTGGGCTGGAGGTGCCCCCGATGTCTGGAGTCCCTGCACAACCTGATCAGGTGTGCGAACAATGGGGGTCTGAATCCCTCCCCCGGTCTGTGAAGTAGCTGCGGCCGTAGTAGCTGAGACCGCCTGAGCCAAACAGGTACATACTGATAATATTTGAGCTAGAGCCTCCTGAAGGCCTGGGATCACAATAGGCACAGCTTGTGACAACCCAAAGGGTCATCACCTGTTTTTAATTGAATTTTGTGTCCCCGAGGCCTTGAAAACCTTATTTAGAGTTGCCTCGATTTGTGCGCACAGTCCGGACGCGTAGCCGGAAAGCTTAAATATGAAATTCTGTGAAAAATGCTAAGTTTTGATGTTAAAATAAATAAATTTGACTTTGGTCAATATTTTGGGCAAACGGACCCGGACCCGTGATTTAACGGTCCCGGAGGGTGCGTAGGAAAATATAGGACCTGGGCGTATGCCCTCGGAATCGAATTCCGAGGTCCCGAGCCCGAGAAATGAATTTTTTAGAAAAATTGTTTTATGGAAATGTTTAAGAAAATTGGAAATGAAATTTGATTAGGACATGTTAGTATCGGGCCCGTATTTTGGTTCCGATGCCCGGTACATGTCTTATATATGATCTAAGATGTTTCTGTGAAATTTGGTGAAAAACGGATGTCATTTGATGTGATTCGGACTTGAATTGCAAAAATTGATGTTTTAAGAAGTTTGAGAAAATTCTTTGATTTTGAGGTTTAATTCGATGTTCATGATGTTATTTTGGCGATTTGATCACACGAACAAGTCCGTATGATGTTTTTGAGTTAGTATGTATGTTTGGTTTGGAGCCCCGAGGGCTCGGATGAGTTTCGGATAGGCGTCGAAGTGTTTTTGGACTTAGAAAATCTGGTGTTTTTGCTGGTTGCTGGTGTCCAGGTTTTTGTTCTATGCGATCGCATAGGAATGCCCGCGATCGCATAGAGTTAATTTTGGTAGTCATCAATTTGTTATATGCGATCGCATTGATTCTTCCGCAATAGCATAGAGTAAATTTTGGTAGTCATCAATGTGTTCTATGCGATCGCACTGATTCTTCCGCGATCGCATAGAGTTAATTTTTGTAGTCATCAATTTGTTCTATGCGATCGCACTGATTCTTCCGCTATCGCATAGAGTAAATTTTGGGAGGTCACAATTTGTTCAATGCGATCGCATTGATTCTTCCGCGATCGCATAGAGTTAATTTTGGTAGTCATCAATTTGTTCTATGAGATCGCATTGATTCTTCCGCGATCGCATAGAGTAAAAATTCGCCCAGTTATTTTAAGTTCTAAAAACAGAATGCATTACGGGATTCTCATTATTTTTCACAACTTCTTCTTTTCCAAAGCTCTTAGGCGATTCTTGAAGCATTTCTTCACCAAAACTTCTTGGGTAAGTAATCTTTAACTTATTTTCTTCCACTTTCATCAACACCCACTAGATTTCTAGGCCTAAAATATGGAATTAAAGGTAGAAAATTAGGGATTTGGCTAGAACTAGGGCTTTTTGATTAGTGGTGATTTAGACCTCGTTTTGGGGTCGAATTTGAAAACAAATTATATATTCGGGCTCGTGGGTGAATGGGTGATTTGATTTTGGTCCGAACCTCGTGTTTTGACCAAGCAGGCCCGGGGTCGATTTTTGGGTTTTTGAGAAGAATGATTGGAAAGCTATAATTAAACATTGGAACTGGATTGTTTAGCACTTATTGATGTTATTAAGTCGATTATGTATAGATTCGATTGTGTTGGAGCCGAATTCGAAAGGAAAAGCGACGTAAGTTCGAGGTAAGTGTTTGGTCTAACCTTAGCTTGAGGGATTAGGAGTTGAGTCCTATTTGCTATGTGATAATTGTTGAGTACGACGTATAGGCATGGTAACGAGTATCTATACGTTGGTGTCAAGTATGACCGTGAGTCTTATATTGTGATTTCATGATTTTGTTGTATTATTCATGCCGTGGTGAAGATTTCTAATTGTCGTATAAAGTTTGTGGAAATAATTGTGACCTATGAACATTGAGTAGCGTTGGCTCAAGTTGTGAAGTGAATTGTGAAGTAAAAGTGAAAAATAGAGAAAGAGTTATTGAAATGTTCCCTTGCCGGGATTTAATTATTTACTTGTTGCTCCCGGGATTTAATTATTAAATCGTTGTTCCCTTGCCGGGATTCCTATATGTTCTTGTTTATTTCCCTTGCCCTTGTTTGTGATTGTTGTTTGGGTGAGGAAGAGAGTAAAAGCACGAAGGGTGATGCCGTGCACATTTTATCATATAATTGCTTTGGTGAGGAAAGAGAGTAAAAGCACGAAGGGTGATGTCGTGCACGTTTTTATTATATCATTGCTTGGTGAGGACGAGAGTAAAAGCACGAAGGGTGATGCCGTGCACTTATTGCCGTTTGTTTATGATTTCTTGTTGTTATCAGTTCAAGTGCATTAATTGTCTTATTTCCACTATTACTGTGATTCTTTATGTTGGCATTTTCCTTTATTGTGTTACTTGTTATTATTGGATCAAGGTATCCTTGCGCAACATTATGCCTTGAATTTATGTTAAAATTGCTACATGTTTATGTGACTTAATTGCTACTTGATATTTAGCATACTAAATATTAAATTGCCTATTTGCTCCTTAAAGTCCATAATTAATTGCTACTGGTCATTGTTTGTTTTTCCTCGGTGAATCATAATTATTGTGTACTTTCTTGTCTTATAAATTTGTATTAATTTTTGCGTTTGTTGGAGTAATTTCATTTGGAAGAACTGTTAATATAATAAAATGGGAGCGGGTGGTACGCCTACCATAAGATATAATGAAATGGGAGAGCGTGGTACGCCTACCACAAGATATATTGAAATGGGAGCGGGTGGTACGCCTACCACGAGATTTAATGAAATTGGAGCAGGTGGTAGGCAAGATATAATAAAATGGGAGCGGGTGGTACGCCTACCACGAGATATAATGAAATGGGAGCGGGTGGTACGCCTACCATGAGATATAATGAAATGGGAGCGGGTGGTACGCCTACCACAATATATGAGAACTGGGATCGGGTTGCACGCCTGCAACAAGATGTGAAAAGAAAGTGAAATCTGCCTTTGTTTTCCTCATTCTTGTTAGTGGTTTGATTTTGATTCCTTTATAGTTCTCTTGATATTCTGTTTCTACCTGTCATTCCCCGAAGCATGTTTCCCCCTCCCATCCTTACTTGTTTATTTCTGCTTTACTCTCCGTTGTATATTATACAACTGCACAGGTTTATGTGGTAGTCTGGTCTAGCCTCGTCACTACTTCGCCGAGGTTAGGCTAGGCACTTATCAGCACATGGGGTCGGTTGTGCTGATACTACACTCTGTGCTTTTTTGCACAGATCCAGGTCTCGGACAGCAGCAGTAGCTCGGGAGCCAGCCTTCAGTCCACCGAGACTCCGAGGTAGCCTTGCACGCGTCCGCAGGCCCGGCGTCTCCTCTATCTTATATTTCATTTTGTTATCTCATGTTTTCTAGACGAATAGTGTTATATTTTTTCAAACGATTGTATTCAGTACTCTTAGTAGTCCGTGGATGTTATGACACCAGTTCTTCGGTAGAGGCACATGTTGAATTCCGTATTATTGTTCAGCTTATTTAATTTAAGTCTTCCGCTTTAATTTCATATTCCGCTGTCATTTAAATATTTAACGCTTGTTGTTATGATTGATAAAAGGACTTAAAATAAAATAGGTAGGAGTTTATGATTTGGGGCATGCCTAGCTTCTACGAGTAGGCGCCATCACAACCCCCGAGGATGGGGAAATCCGGGTCGCGACAGCTGGTGCCTGAACCGGTGCTGCTGCAGTGTCCGCAACGGGGACCTGGTCCTGAACTGGGACAGCTGGTGTATCTGCAGGTGCTGCCCCCGCTGCTCTGCCCCTACCGCGACCACGACCGCATCCTCGGCCTCTGGTGGCCGCAGCTGGTGGCACTGGTGGTCGTCCACCCTGTCCAGTAGCGTGTGTCCTCACTATTTGTGAGAGAATAGAAGAATAGAAGTTTAGTACTCGGATCAACAAACTCGCACGATAAGAATTTCAAGTGTGTGATGTTTCCTAAAGGTTCTACAGCCTCTCGAGGATAAATACAGACGTCTCCGATACCAACTTGTCACGATCCCAAATACCGGTCGTGATGGCGTCTATCCCATTACTAGGCAAGCCAGACCAACTATCAAACCACAACCCATATTTATTTAAATAGGTCATTTGCGAACACGGTTTAAATACCAATTTTCATAATAAGGGTTTAAAACAACAGGAAAACATATGCGGAAATCAACAAGACATAGAAACCATACAGCCCACACTGATCTGGTGTCACGAATTTAGAGCCTCCAATACAAGTCTGAACAGTCTACTACATAAATAGTCTAGAAATGCGGAAGGATAATAAGATAGAAGGGAGAAATTAGGACTGCGGACGCCATGCAGCTACCTCGAAATCTCCGGTAAGTGCTGGAAAAATAGCTGAAAGCTCTCACTCGACCTCTCGGGCACCTGTATCTGCACACAAGGCGCAGGGAGTAAAGTGAGTACTCCAATCCAGTAAGTAACTAAAGTAAATAATGGACTGAAAGCAGTGACGAGCAGTTCAAAACATACATTCTAAAATCAGTTCTGTCATAAATTCATCATTTTCAGGTTAACACTTGAAATCAATTATTTGACAATATGTCCAACAGAGGGTTATTTATAAAATAAGAGTGAAAACGGTAGAAATATCATAACAGGGGCCCCTTGGGCAAGAAGTCACTCGAAATATAGCCCCTCGGGCAGCCTCCCAGTCACACGTGACTCAACTCTAGTCCCACAATACTCACTATTAGCACTCGGCTCAGTATTAACTCATAATAATAGAAATCATAATAACCGCTGCGGCGCGCAGCCCGATCCATGTATTTATAGTCAACTACGCTCATTGGGGGTGTGCAGACTCTGGAGGGGCTCCTACAGCCCAAGCGTCATATCGCTGCGGCGTGTAGCCCGATCCAATATATATATCGCTGCGGCGTGCAGCCTGATCCAAGTAAGTATCGCTGCGGCGTGCAGCCCGATCCATAACATATACATATAATATCGCTACGGCGTGTAGCCCGATCCATAATATATATATATATATATATATATAATCCTCACGATTAGGTCATCAACCTCTCTCAGTCATTAGCCTCACAGCCTCGTCGGCATCACAACAGAATTAAGGACTCAGCCCAAACAGTCCTCACAGTAGGGTAGAATGAATAAACAAGTTAAACATTAACAGGTAAACAGGACTGAGGCTATGCTTTAACAAGTAAGTGAGGAAATAGTAAAATGCCCTTAGGTTGCTACTGGTCGGCACAAGGCCCAACATGGCATAAGCCCATAATACAGTATAAGGATCCAAAATCCAGAATAATATATCATTTCAAAAAAGTACGTGGCTTAATAGTCGCTACGGGACTGGCCAAGTCACGTCCCTATCGGTGCATGCCCAAACGCTCGTCACCTAGCATGCGTGTCACCGCATTTATCAAATCAAGTCAAATACCGGGGTTTATACCCTCAGTTCTAAATTTACAATGGTTACTACCTTAAACCGGTGAAACTACTACTCCGTGTACTGCCTTTGCCCCTACGACTCGGTCTCCACTCGCGTCGAATCTAGTCAAAATCAGAGCGATACGTCACATATGCTAAGTGACAAAGCCCAAGCGAAAACAATCGAAAAATATCAAGAATCCCGAAATTAGCAAAACCGAGCCGCAGCCCGACTTCTCGAAACTCAGAAATTTTCACAACAACGGATTCCTTATCTCCCCACAAGTCTATGCATATAAAGAACACCAAAATCGGAGTCCAAATGACCCCTCAAATCCCAAATCAAAGGTCCAAAATTCCAAGCCCTAGTTCTTCCATTTTTAGTTCAAGTTTCCATGAATTTCTAGGTAGATTTCACAATAGAATCATGTTTTAGGTCCGAAATTCTTACCTCCAAACGTTTCTCCTTGAATCCCTCTTTAATCTTCTTCAAAAAGCTCCCAAAATGACCAGCTATGGAGGAAAAATGACCCAAAATCGCGACTGATATGACTTAAAACATTCTGCCCAGGTCTGACTTCCCCTTCTTTGCGAACGCGGTCAAACCCTCGCATTCGCGAAGCACAAACTTACGTTGACCACTTTTTCCTCTACGCGAACGCGGCACTACTAACGCGAACGCGAACCTTGCACAGACCACTCTTCGCGAATGCGAGGTCCATCTCGCAAATGCGGTGACCAACTACCCAATCCCTCCGCGAACGCAAAGCCCCTCTCGCGAATGCGAAGGCTTAAATTTTGGCCTTCCTCAAATCCTTCTACGCGAACGCGGTGCCCACTCACGAACGCGAAGGTATAAATCTCTGCAATAGCTGAACTTCAAAATCTGCAACTTCTCAAACTCCAAAATGGTCTGATTGACCACCCGAAACTCACTCGAAGCCCCCGGGACCTCAACCAAAAGCACAAACACACCCCGAAACCTTATTCGAACTTGTTCCAATCATCAAAACGCCTCAAATAACATCAAATTACTCAAAACACATTGGATTCAAGCCTAAGTTTCTAAAAATCTTCCGAAATACGCTTTTGATCAAAAACCTAACCAAACCACGTCCGAATGACCTGAAATTTTGCACACACATCCCAAACAACACATCGAAGCTACTGCAACTCTCAGAATTTCATTCTGACCCCCGGATCAAAATCTCACCTACCAATCGGAAATCGCTAAAATATCAATTTCGCCAATTCAAGCCTAATTCTACTCCAGACCTCCAAAACCCATTTCGATCACGCTCCTAAGTCACAAATCATCTCCCGAATCTAACTGAACCTTCGGAACTCACATCCGAGCCCTCTAACACATAAGTCAACATCCAGTTGACTTTTCCAACTTAAGCCTTCTTAAAAGAGACTAAGTGTCTCAAACCTTATCAAAATCATTCCGGATTCAATCCGACTAACTCGATACCTCAAAACACAGATGAACAAAGCAAATAGAAGCAGAAATGGGGGAAACGGACCAGTAACTCATGAGACGACCGGCCGGGTCATCACACACATGAAGATCAACCTGCTTTACCTGAACCTATTTAAGAAACGTCTGAACCAATGGGAATAAGGAAATCCTTAAGAGTTCGAAAATCAATTATATCTTATGACAATGTTGTATATATACAAGAGTCTAGTTACGATATTAGACTAAAAGATGATCCATGATCATTTTCACAAGCCATGAGTAGAGAAAACTCCATACTTATGATGCCCTAAAAGAAGAGTTAGAATCAATGGCTAAAAATAAAGTTCGGGATCACATTGAATTACCAAATGGAGCCTATACTGTGGGATTCGAATGGGTTCTTAAAACCAAAAGAGACTCACCTGGTAACATTGAACAAAATATTTCACTCAAGGAGAAGGCACTGATTATCATAAAACCTTCTCTCCAGTATCAAAGATTGATTCATTAAGAATAACCATGGCACTAATAGGTTATTTTAATTTAGAGCTACATCAAATGGATGTGAAATAATTTTCTTGAATGGGATCTTGAAGATGAGGTATATATGTGTCGACCTAAAGAATTTTGTGGTAATGGTAAAAATTACCTTATTTGCAAGTTGAATAAACTCATTTATGAGCTAAAGCGGGCTTTTCGCCAATGGTATATCAAATTCAATAACGTTGTGTCTTTGTTATGATTTACAGAGAACATCATTGATTAATCTATATACCTTAAGATAAGTGGGAGTAAATATATTTTTCTAGTCTTATATGTGAATGATATTTTGCTTGTAAATAGTGATAATGGGATTATTGAATGAGATTAAACAATTTCATATCTAGAATTTTAAAATAAAGGATATAGGTGAAGCCTCTTATATCATTGCCATAGAGATTCATAGAGATACATCCCAAAGGTTACTTGGATTGTCTCAAAGGTCCTACACTGAAAGAATTCTGAAGGAATGAGGAACTGTTCGCTTATAGAAGCACCCATAATTAAAGGTGACAAATTCTTATTAAATCAATGTCCACAAAAAGCATTGAAAATAACTAAAAAGGGAATTATTTATGCTTCACTTATTGGGAGCCTTATATATGCACAAGTCTACAATATACCTGATATTGCTTTTGCGATAGGGATGCTCTTGATGATATTAAAGCAACCATGGTCTTGACCCTTGAAAAGCTTAAATAGTTTTGAGATATTTGCAAGGAACCAAGGATTTTAAACTCACATACAAATATTTTGACTCATAAGAGGTCATTAGATATTCAGACTCTGATTTTTGTGGATGCAAAGACATTGGTAAATCCAACTTAGGGTACATTTTCCTTCGTGTTGTAGGTGCACTGTCTTGGAGAAGTGTCAAGCAGACCAGTATTGCAACTTTCAATATAGAAGTTGAATTTATAGCATGTTATACATTAACCTATGGGAACTTTAATATTAAAGGTTTTGTTGGAGTTATTCTTGTTTGAAATTAGCATCTCTTTAATTAGAAACATTTACTGTGGCTCAAATATTAGGTAATAAATTATTTATCATGTCTCCCAAATACTAATTAATCAGATAATATCTTGTAACGACCCAGTCGGCCATTTTTAGAAGTTACGCCTCGATCCCCTATTAACTGCTTTTCCCGTGTTTGTTTCTGCTATTGTGAGTTGACGGGAGGAATTATTTGGAATTTCGGAGAGTTTTGGGATACTTAGTCCCTGAATGAGAGCTTAAGTTTTGAAAATTTGACCATAGTCGGAACAGTGTGAAGACAGCCTCGGAATGGTATTTCGATGGTTTCGTTAGCTCCGTTGGATGATTTTGGGTTTAGGAGCGTGTTCGGATTGTGTTTTGCATGTCCGTAGCTCATTTAGGCTTGAAATACTGAAAGTTGAATGTTTGAAGTTTCCGGTTCAATAGTGAGATTTTGATCCGAGGGTCAGAATGGAATTTCAGAAGTTGGAGTAGCTCCGTAGTGTTGAATGTGACGTGTGTGCAAAATTTCAGGTCATTCGGACGAGGTTTGATAGACTTTTTGATCGAAAGCATATTTTGAGAGTTTTCGAAGTTCTTAGGCGTGAATCCGATGCTAAATTCGTGTTTTGATGTTGTTTTGAGCGTTTCGAAGATTGGAACAAGTTTGAATGATGTTTTAGGATTGGTTGGCATGTTTGGTTGAGGTCCCGGGGGCCTAGGGTGTGTTTCGGATGCTCAACGGGTCATTTTTGGAACTTAGAAATTGCAGAAAAAAATGTTGCAGCAGTCAGTTTTGGTTTCCTTCTTCGCGTTCGCGAGTGGGGTCTCGCGTTCGCGAAGAGGAGCTGGGGCTAGTGAGGAATTAATGCTTCGCGTTCGCGAAGTGTCTCCCGCATTCGAGAAGCTGAGAGGTTTATACTTACGCGCTCGCGATGGTGTTCTCGCGTTCGCGACCTTGTCATCGCATTCGGGATGAAAATCTGGACCCAAGCGAAGTTGTACTTCGCGAACGCGAGGGTCCTTCCGCGTTCGGAAAGAAGGGATATATAGGCAGTATTTAAATAGTCCATCCGCGACCCTTCTTCATTTTTCCATCATTTTTGAACGGGATTGAAGCTTTTGAGGGTGATTTTTGAGGAAAACAAAGGGGAATCACTTGGAGGTAACATTTTTGACTTCATAACTCGTTTATATGTGATTAAAGACCTAACTAGTGGTAGAAAATTTGGGAAAAATGGGTAACTAGGGCTTGAGATTAAGAGACCTTAAAATGGGTATTTGAGGGGTCAATTGAACTTCGATTTTGGTGTTCTTGTTATGTATAGACTCGTGAGAGTATGAGGATTCTGAAAATGTAAATTTCACCCGATTCCGAGATGTGGGCCCGAGGGGCATTTTGGTCATTTTACCTAATTCCGCGTTTTAGCTTAGAATTTATTTGTAGAATCAGTTACTTGAAGTGTTATTTACATTTTGCAATTGAATTGAATAGATTTGGGCCATTTGTAGTAGAGTACTCGTGGCAAGAACGTGGTTTCGGGTTGATTTGGAGCCGGTTCGAGGTAAGTGGCTTGTCTAACCTTGTGTGGGGAAACCTCCCCTTAGGATTTGATATTATTGATGTTTGAAATGCCCTGTACGTAAGGTGACGAGTGCATACTTGTGCTAATTGTTGAAAAATCCGGTTTCCATTAAGTACTTAGAATTGTGTTTTCCTTTCCGTTTATACTACTTGCAAGTTAAGCCTGTTGTTAGCTTAGGGAAGCATGTCTAATTGATTTAACTGCTTATTTGTTCTACTGCCCTATCTAAATTATGTGCAGCATGCTAGGTTAGATATACCTGCTTTATCTCGGTGTGAAATTTGATTGAATTGAGTATTCTTCTTGTTGCTGCTGTGTATTTACTTTGGGACTACGAGACGGTATCCCGGGAGATCCCCCTGTATGTTTACTTTGGACTACGGATTTGTATTCCGGGAGATCCCCCTGCACTTTTACATTGGAACTACGGGATTGCACCCGGTAGATTCCCCCAGTATTGAGTATTTATAATTGGGACTACGGATGTGGTATTCCAGTAGATCCCGCGCGTTTATGAGTTGGACTACGGGACTACACCCAGGAGATCCACTGGATATTTATATTTGGGGACTACAGGACGGTATCCTGGGAGATCCCCTGGTTGTTATCTCTGCGTTGAGAAGTATTGGTTTTCCCGTGATTACTTTGTTTCTGTTAAAGTTGATGTTGTTCTTTAATCCTGTGTTACCTTTTTACTGTTACGCTTAAGTATACTGTCTTATTCTACACTATTATTATGTCTTGTATCTCCTTTAACCTCAGTAGGGCCCTGACCTTCCTCGTCACTACCCGACCGAGGTTAGGCTTGGCACTTACTGAGTACCGCGGTGGTGTACTCATGCCCTTCCTGCGCATGATTTTCATGTGCAGATCCAGGTTCTTCGACTCAATCCTACCATCCTTGAGGCGGAGTGATCCATCAGAGACTTCAAGGTATGTCTGCCGCGTCCGCAGACCGAGGAGTCCCTTTCCATTCTGGCTCATAGTATTAGGCCTTCTGTATTTACTTTTGTTTAGACACTCTGGAGTTAAAACACTGTAGTTATTCCATAGCTTGTGATTTCATGAGATTCCGGGTTTTGGGAAAATGTTGTTCATTATAAGAGTATGATTTGTATTATTTCTGCAGTTTGGATAGTTTATTTCTGTTATTTCTTTTTCCGCAAATTGTTAGGCTTACCTAGTCGTAGAGACTAGGTGCCGTCACGACAGTTCACGGAGGGAGAACTTGGGTCGTGACATATCTATAACTATGCAAATGAATTCGATAGTTTTCTTGATGGGAGGAACCAATTTATTAAGAGTCCCTAGGGTTAAATTATTTTATTGAGTGACGAGCGCAAAACCAGTGTATAAAACTTAGGCTCGCTAGTCAAAGATAATATAGTTATTAACTCGTCTCCACATGGACTAATTTAAATAATGTTCAAATAAATCTTCAGCTTAACATTATTTAGAAAAATAAACCTTTGATTTTGTTTTATCAACGAACTAAGAGTACAACTAAGATTATCAACTACGAATAATTATTGGAAATTGGGTAGCTATGTAGCAACAATTGAATATCAGTGAGAGAAATAAGGGCATTGACAAGACATGTGTTCGACTATTATTCGGGATATAACTCTATTCTAAGTTCAACTCTTAAGTTCTATTGATTCTCTCGATTTCAGTAGCTGCTTAGATTATCTTTAAGATTCAAATTCTTCTTTCGAATGAATGAGAGTTTTGTTAAATAACCTAACGACAAGTCCTATGCACATATACAAGAATACGTTGAATGAATGATCTTATTGTCGCGCCCCCTTTTTCCTCGCGAGTCCGGGTTTCGACATTCACTGGAAACAACTCATTTCCTTTTGGGGATTTGGTATTTGAATTTTAAGAGTCGCCACCTAACGGATTAAGGTGCGTTAGGGAACCTAGAGCAGATAACTCATAAAATCGGTACGCATTACTAGAGACTTAGGTAAGGGCTCGAAATAACCTTGAGGGGAAGGTGTTAGGCACCCCTCGCGTTCCACAACGGTGGTTCCCGGCCGAACTCAAATTATGTGAATTAGTCTTATAAACAGATAAAGCCAAATTAGACAAATTGGTATTACATATAAAACAAGGGGTGAAAGGGGTCCTAGGTTTTTAGCCTACAGGATCATAACTGTACAATACCTAGTAAGCCTTCCTCAAATAGAGGTGTTACACGTGGCATTAGCGCACAGGTCATCATATCCTTTACTACCCGATTACCCTCCCCTTGGTCATAGCCTAAAGCATTCAAACAACCTTAAGATGTATCCTATGTGTGCACTACCCGCCCCTTTACTTATATAGTCCCGGAGGTGTTTAGGACTTCTAGTTAAGGTGGGTCTAGACTCTCCTACAGTAATTAAAAGGAGAAAACTCTAGGCAACAAGCAAAACACGTAGGACTGGACAAAGAATAGAACAGTTAAAAGGCTCACATTTTACCTCCACAAATAGAGCAAGTAAGTGCACGTCTCAAACAACAGATTTCAGATATTTCAGAAAGGCCTTAGAACAGGATATCTAGGTGAGCATGACAAATGAAGGATATGCAATATTGTGTTAAGGCGAAGTGATATAGACCTATTCAGTTTGCCTACTGAATTTTAGAATATGTTGAACCTGGGCAGTCACAAGCAAAGCACAGTTTCCAGTTTTAAGATTTTAATTACCTACAGGCTTGCCTAGGCGGAGATACCATATAAACATGATGTCTAAATGTAATCAGGATCAATTTAAAACAAACAGTTTTGAACTTATTAAGTCCTATAGGCATGTTGGTCTAGGTGTTGAACATTACAAAGCTGGTTTACATACATTTAATCCTAGAACATGATATCTAGGTGTTGGGATTGCTTTTAAACAGGATAATTACTGATTTATGCAATGTAGACATGGTTTTAAAACGAATGCAATAACAGTCCTAAAGCAGGATCTCTAATGCACAAAACGAATGGACATTGTTGTTAAGCAGGATTATAGCAGTAATTTAATAACAGAATTTCTGCGTGATCATGATTATGCAGAAGTAGAATTTCGTAACAAATGAGGTGATGAGCCTATAACATGTTTTCTAGTATGCCAAACAATCCTAAAAGCATGGTTTCTAAATCAAGTAAACATAATAAACCTAAGGCATGATTTCTAATGCAAGTAAGCATAGTAAACCTAAAGGCATGATTTCTACCCGATTTCCCTCAAAAAAATCATATAAGAATCCCCTTCCCTTTTACTAATTTTTCCAATATCTGTTTACAAAGATTATTATTACAGACCATAAATGAATTACATAATGAATAAAAGCTACACTATAGGGAGCCTGAAATAGGCCCAAAAGATAAACCTGGCAGACCAAGCCTTCAACCAATTTACAAATTCCATAATCTCATAGTGCATCCAATAGGATCCTGGTGTGTCAAAGTTCCCAAGGGCCTCAGGGACCCCAGGCAATGCTCACACCAGAAAACTTTCAAAGTAACCCTTTGTGAGCAAGTTTGTAAAGCCAACTCCAGTGTATCAAAGTTCAGAGGAGCCTCGTGGACTCCTAAGCAATGCTTATACCAGAGGGGCAAGACCCTAGGTGTCCTAAGAGTAGGAGTTGAAAATGGTGCTTGAAAATATAAATAGTTTTAAGAAAAAAAAAGTTTAGAAGTAAAACAGTTTAGAAGTGAAACAAGAGTAGAAGTGAAACAGGAGTAAATAGAGTTATTGCAGCCCTCTGTGTTCAAACAATCAAGCAAGGACAAAACAGGCTCACAACCACTTCAAACAAGCTTCAGATTACCTAGATTCAACTCAATCCATTAGTTATCACTAGGTGGGGCACATAGCATGCTAGGAGTAGAATAATAGACAGAAAACCATACAAAGAAGGGTAGTAAGGGTTGGGAACATAGAAGTCATTAGTCAGGAACACATAAAACAGGTCAGGAAGGAAAATATGCCAGTTAACACAAAACAAGTTGACGGCCAGATTCCATAACACTCAATAGGGGTAGATGTGCTGATCAGAAGCCAAAAAAAACAAAAGGAAGCACATAAACTTAATAACCAGATTACACAATATTGGATAGGACATAACAACAGAAGTAATCATGCTGATTTAAAGCAATAGACATGAAAGACACAGAGCTAAATACAGAAGTAGTCATGTTTATTGGGAACAAGGAAGATATATGTTCAATTACACAGAAGTAGCCATACTAATTGAAGTCCATAAGTAGTCATGCTAATTGAAATACAGAAAAGTCATGGATTCAACAGAAGTAAAGCAACAAACAAGAAAGCACATAGGTTTAAGCTTCATAACATAATGAATGGCATTAGGAATGGAAACATACCAGTTAAAGATAGCAAAACAGAAGGTGAAAGTACGCAGAACTCAGTGATCTAGCCTTGGCTTTCAGCAGGCTAGACAATGTAGTGAACACAAGTAGCAGAAAGGTTTTAGTGAGAGAAAAGTTTTTGTGTGTGTGTGTTTCTGAACTGGTGTTCGTGTTCTTGAGAGGTAGAACAAGAATGTATATATAGGAGTCGAATAGTGTAAGTAAATAAGGCAAGGCAGGTAAATATTGTAAATAAGGTAAGGGAAGTAATCAAATAATCAATCAAGCTTGATAGGGATAGAAAATTAGGGGATTGTACCCGTAAATAACTCTGTTTGAGTTTCAAATAACGCAAGAAGCAAGTTTAACATCCAATTAGGGTTAGAACCCATAAATCAAGCAATCAATCACACGAATAAGGCAATTAGAGGTAATTAGAGACCAATCAAGGGTCAATCAACCCATAAATAGGCAAGAGACGCCAATTAGGAACCTCTGGGTTAAGGAAAGCAAGTAGAAATCAGTAAATTATTTCAGCAAACAATGAAA
Source organism: Nicotiana attenuata (assembly GCF_001879085.1). Lineage (NCBI taxonomy): Eukaryota > Viridiplantae > Streptophyta > Magnoliopsida > Solanales > Solanaceae > Nicotiana > Nicotiana attenuata. The sequence goes on from NW_017672389.1 coordinate 125,671, forward strand.
CCCTAAATAATTTAGCTAATCAGTCAATTATTCAAACAATAATGGACAAAAATGTTGAAATCAAACAATGAACAGTCAAGCAATCAATCCTGGAACATAGTCATTATAGAAAGATTAAACAAACATGAGAAATTTCAGAAAACCCTTTGCAAAAAATAGACGAAGCAGAAACCCTAATTTTGAAAAAATACTTAGAGTTGATTAACAGTAGGGAATCAGAAAATCCTTAAGGAAAACAGTCATGGAAACTTGAAAACACTTCAGATACATAGATATTCGACCAACAAATAACGAGAAAACCAAACCATAATACAACAAAGTGTTTAAAAATCGATTAACAGTAAAGAGATAAGAGAACTTTTAAAGAAAAGTTGTTGACGGACTCAGAATCGCTTTAGATCTACTAAGATCTAGATAGATTCATGTCCAAAATTAGGGTTTTGAAGAAAAAGGAAAGGGGTAAAGATAATCTGGCCTTGAACCAGAGATTTGAACTGTCGCGCCCACTTTTTTCCCTTCCTCGCAGGGGGAAGTCCGGGTTTTGACATTTCATGGGGGTATAACTCATTTCCCTTTTGGGAATTGGGTATTTGAAGAGTCGCCACCTAATGAATTAAGGTGCATTAGGGCACCTAGAGTGATTAACTCTTGGACTGGTTTGCATTACCAGAGATTAGGGTAAGGGCTCGAAATAACCTTGAGGGGAAGGTGTTAGGCACCCCTCTTGGTCCACAACTGTGGGTCCCAGCCGAACTTATACTTACGAATTAGTCCATAAATGAAATAAATAGTTGAAGCAAATAATTGCAAGTAGAGCATGTTGGGCATTGTATAACTCAAATAATAAGACAAGAATTTAAACAAGTTGTGAGAGGGGTCCTAGGTTGGTTAGCCTATAGGATCATCCCACACAATGTCCGGTAAACACTCCTCGATGAGGGGCTACATGTGATATTAGCGCGTAGTCATCATATCCCATATCTACCTTTCTCATCCCCTTAGTGGTCATACAAAGCGAGTGTTGGTCAGCGATCTCTGTTGCGTGCTGCTACCCGTCCCTTCTTAATGGTCTTGGAGGGATTTAAGACCTCTACCTATAGGTGGTTCTAGACATACCCTTAAGGTTTAAAAATAAGGCGACAAGCAATAACACATAGGATTCTTAGCAGGGCAAGAACAGGAAGGAGCAAATAAGAGGCTCAGTTTACCTCCACAGGTAAGGCATGTAAATAGCACAACTCAAACACAAATAAGGGCCTTTTGTTAAACAGTATCCTAAGGCAGGATGCCTAAATAAGTATGCAGAAGACAAGCAGTTTATTTTATAAACTTAGAAGCAAAGCCCTGTCAGTTCCCTACTGATTTTTAAAAGTCTGTTAAGCCAGAAGAGCATTAAGTCACAGAAACAGTTTCACAGTTGCAAGATTCGAGAACGTCTTATAGGCTTGCCTATACGCGATATACAGATGAATACATTTTAAGAGTGAAACAAGGCAGGTTTAAAACGGACTTTTAATCCCTATAGGCATGATGTCTAATGATAGATTAAAGCAGTTTCGAAAGAACTCGTCTCAGAAAAATAAACCATTAATTAAACCAGTTTCGAAGTGGACTAAACGTAGACTGGATTGATTTAAACTAGTTTTAGATCGACAGGCAGAATTTCTGGTGGCATTCCTTATAGTCATGATATCTATTTGTTTAACACTGATTCCAGAAACTTTGCAGGCATGAAAAACATGTAAACACTTATTATAACAGAGGCTAGGTTAAATTATATTCTATAGGCATGGCATCTACTTGTGAAACTGATTTTAAGACTTATAAACATGATTTCTATTATGAATTACTTGAAACCTATAGGCATGATTTCTAACATGGTGAGACAAGCATGACAAGATGTGAAAATCCTATAGGCATGTTTTCTACTTAGTAAGGCAATCATATCAAAATGTAAAGTCCTATAGGCATGGTTTCTACCCGTATTACCCCACAAACATGTAACTACCCACCCCTTTTCACTAATTACCCCAATATTCGTTTACAAATTATTACAGACCATATGAATGAATTACAAAACAAATAAGAAAATAAGAAGTTATTCTATAGGGAGCCTTCAATTAGGCCCAGGTTTCCAAAGCCTCCAATAGCCTCAAATGCCTCAATTCCATAGACAATGTCATAGTCCAGGTGCATCAAAGTTCCCTATGGATCTCAAGGATCCCGGGCAGTGCTTACACCTAGACTTAGTAACCAAATTGAATAAGTGCAGTGTGGAAGGGCCAGCCTCAGTATGCCAGAGCTCAGAGGGCTCTCAAGAGGATCTCAAGGCAGTACACATATTGGAGGGGGCAGAACTTATTGACTTAGGAGTAGAGTGAGAGTGCTTGACATAGTTTGAAAGGGTTTTAGTAAGAAAACAGTGTTAAAAGAGACTTGTTTGAAACAGTTTTGTAGAATAAAAGAGAGGGTCATGCAGTTAAACAGCTTTAAAAAGAGAGAGTTACATGATCAAACAACAGTAAATCAAACATGGAATCTAAAATCGCATCAGCAATGTTCACAGGACCAAAACCAAGAGAAAAGAAACTACACACAAGGGTGGTGGGGATTGGGCACACATAGAACACATGATTGTAAACACAGAACCAGCAATACTTAAGGGAGTTTAGTATAGGATCCAAATGATTTAAGACCAATTCCAGAACCATACAAGTCAAGAGTGTAGACTACATAGAGGGGATTCATACCATAAACCAGATAGTGCAAAAACAGACTACATAAAGGAGAGCATGCTCATACTGATCCTAAGGAAGGGGGTTCATAATATGCTAATTATGTAATCATATTAACTGCAAGTTTCACAGCAAATCCATAAGTAGAAGCAAACTATAAACAAGATGAACTGAAGCAAAAGAACCATGTTGTTGTTGAAACTTGAATTGAAACTAAAACATACCAGTAAAGAGGACAGTAAGCAAAAGTGAAAGAGTAGGAGAGCACAATAGTTAGCCTTGGCTTGCAGCCGGCTAACTCAGAATGAGCAAATAGCACAAAGAAAGAGCAGAAAGTTTTAAGTGTGAGAGAGAGAGATTTTGAACCAAGGTGTTCGTGTTTTGTGTTAATGAAAGAGTGTGTATGTATAGTTTGAAAGCAGGTATCAAATAAGGTAAAAATCAAAGTTCATCAGTAATTATGGGGACTCAGAATCAATCAGTCACGAAATCATGGTAAGTACTCCTTTAATTGAGGAGTCAACTTCAAACGGTAATAAACATATGGCAAATAAGGAAGGAAATCGCATAAGGCTGAGCATAATAAATAAGGAAATATTTTTTGCATAGTGTCGTGCCCCCTTTTTCTCGCGAAATCGGGTTTATGACATTTGGAGGGACAACTCGTTCCTTTTGGGAACTGGGTTTGCATTTGAAGAGTCGCCACCTAATGATTAAGGTGCATAAGGACACCAATAGAGATTCAACTCTAAGCTTGTCTGAATAACTAAAGATTGGGTAAGGGCTTGAAATTATCCTAAGGGGAAAGTGTTAGGCACCCCTCAGGATCCACTAGTGTGGTTTCCGGCCAGACAGTTATTGTGAATTTGGGGTACAATTAACATGTAAGTAGATAAGGCTCAAGTAAGAGGGGATTTAATACATAATGATTTGAAAGTAAAAAAATTTGAAAGAACAATCAAAGAGCTGATTTTTTAAATAAGGAGTTACAATGCTGAAAAAAGAATAAAGAATAAACGAAGGGGGGGTCCTAGGTTTATTAAAAATATGGATCACCCCACACAATGTCTGGTAATCACTCCTCAATGAGGGGCTACACGTGACATTATCGCGTGGTCATCATATCCATATCTACCATTCCCACCCCGTTAAGGTATTAAAGCGCGGATTGGTCTCGATTACTTATTGCATGCTATTACCCGTCCCATTCCTATCAGTCCCGGAGGCATTTAGGACTACTAATCCTAAAAGGGAGGGGTATTAGGCTTATTTGAAGTTTCAAAGGTAAAAATTCTAAGGCGACATACAAAACATATAAAGACTGCACATTAAAGAGGGAAACACATAAGCATATAAGGCTCAAGTATACCTCCTCAAACAAAAGCACATAAATAGCATGACTTGCACATACTTTTTAGGTCTGATTTAAAGCACACAAAGACGAGGGAAGTTAATTGTTGAGGCAGCTTAGTTTATTACATAACTCAGATAAGAAGTCCGAATCAGGCCTGCCTGCTGGTTGTAGCAATTAACAAAGCGGATTTAGTTTCACAATTATTATCCTAGGGCTTGCCTGAGTGCTTAGACGGAGTCCTATAGGCATGATATCTTTTCAATTCAGAAGGTGATGAGACAGTAAAAACTCAAAATAAATTGTTTGAAATCCTATAGGCATGCTTGCTAAATCTTATTAAGTAAGGGGATTAGATTATTAAAAGAGGTTTAGAAGGGATAAAATTAAATTGGACTAGTTACAGGTTCTGCAGGTGATAGTATCAACTATTACTGATTTTCAATCCCTATGAACAGGATATCTAATATTGGATGGGAATGAAACGAGTCAGATTTTATTTAAGAATCCATGCAGGCATGATTTCTATATGTTACTGGTTTCAAAATTACGAATGTGATACTTATTTATAGCCGTTTAGAACCTAAAGCATGATATCTAAGTGGCGTGCAGAATTCGAATACGGCCTATAGGCAGGTTATCTAGGTGTGAAACTGAACAAGCAGGATTTAGTATAAGTCCTTGAGATATGATTTCTAATGAAGTTTGAAGTGCAGAATTAAAAGAAGTCCTATAGACATATTTTCTAATGCAGTTTGAAAGTGCAGAATTAAAAGAAGTCCTACAGACATATTTTCTAATCTAGTTTGAAAGTGCAGAATTAAAAGAAGTCCTATAGACATATTTTCTACCCTTGCATGCATAATTACCCAACCCTTTTCACTAGCCAGCCCCAAATGTTCATTACAAATTATTACAAACCAGGAATAATAAATTACATCAGAAAAAGTACAAAGAAAAATTACAACCAGAGGAAGCCTGATTCTTGACTTCCTTTCTGAGTTATGAGATAAACCAACTCAAAGACCACTGATCCAAAGCCTTTCTCAGACTTGAGTGTGTCAGAGTTCCCTAAGGGCCTCAATAGGACCTCGGGCAGTGCTCACACCCAAGTTTCATAACCAGAATAGGGACAAGTGCAGTGTGGAAGTGTCAGCCCTCATGTGTCCAAGTTCAGAGGGAGCTCATGGGTCCCAAGGCAAGGCTCACACGAGGGGGGCAGAACTTAAGTCTAAGGAGATAGTGCAAGTGCAGAAACAGAGTTCTAAGAGCTGAGGAAATAAAGAAAAGGGTTAAAGGGTAGTAGGGAAACAGTTACAGAGTTGATAACTTCATACAAAAGGGTTTCAGGGGTTGCGAATTGCAAAGAGACTATGTACTTAGGCAAGGGTCAGCTTTGGGCATGCACAGCAATAGAAGATGCTGGCATGCCTATAAGCCCACCAGAACACACAACACTAGAGAAAACATAGAGGTTATGATCCTAGGGGGATCAAGTTTGAGTCATGGACAGCAATGTTCAATACTGCCATGCCCCATACCAAACATAGATACCAAACACATTGGGGATAGGGATTTAAGGTTCACAAAACATTAATTCAGAACAGGAGAAAAGAAATTACAGCATGCTACATAAAGGTATTGAAATAGATACAAGCAGTAGGCAGACAAGAATGCAAGAACATTAAGTAACCATGTTGTTGTTGATGTTGTAAGCTTAATTAGAACATACCAGTTTAAAGAAGCAAAATGCAGTAAAGAAAGGTAGCAGGACTTCGAAATATAGCTTTGGCTTCCAGCCAGCTATACAGGCCACAGTACAAGTAGTAAAGCAAGAGAGAGCGTTTGAGTGTAAATGTGAGTTCAGAATTAAGAGTGTTCGTGTGTGTTAATGAGAGAGCAAGGTACTTATAGTTTGAAAACAGGTAGAAAATAAGGCAAGAATCATAGTTTAGCAGTAATTATGGAACTATGTGCTAATTAAAATCAAATCAGCATAAGTACTTCCTTTAATTAAGGAGTTAAATTTAAACGGTAACATGCAAATACTAAATAAGGAAAGAAATCACATAAGGTTGAATATAACAAATCAGGAAATATTTTCAGCATAGTACAAGTACACAATATGTAATAGAGACTAGGTTCATCAGATTCTAATCAAGGAAATATCGGTAAGAATCAAATACCAATGTAACCAAGGTAAGGGAATTAATCAAATTGAGTAGAAAAGTAGGGATCGAAGGTTCAAAGGAAAGTGTTCAAATTAGACCAAGAAAAACAGGGAAATCAGTAAGGCGAAACAAGGAAAGAATCAATTACTTAACATACGAGTGCAATCAGAATTTCACAAGGGATGGTTTGAAATCAGTCCGAAATTGAAGGTCATTTAAGAGGGGAATTCAGCATATAAATAGAGTGCATAAACATTAGGCATGCGAGGCCAAACTATGGCAAAGAGAAGCAGCATGCAATAACAATCACATAGTCAGTAGACAGTGAACTATCGAAACATGGTAGTCACATAGATCAACATCATTAACTTAATAATAGAGAAAAGAGAGAGTATCAGAAGCATGCAAAGGGTCAAGTAAAAAGGCACTTCTGAAAAAGTATAGTCGAGTTTCAATGATAGCAGGAAATCAAAATCACATAAAGAAACAAATGCTAAAACAAAAAGATTTCAAATCCAGTCGAGCAACTTCAAACAGATGAGTTGCACAAGCAGCTTCAGAAGCTCGAATAGGCCCCAAAGAAATTAGGGTTTTTGAAACCAATCGAACTCAAAGATGACGAACAAATAAATCACACAACAAATAGTCTCAGAACCTCGAATGAACCCAAACTTAGGGTTTTCAACACCAATCGAGTCTAGGGATGAAAAACAAATAAATCAAACAACTATTAACAAAAAATAGATTCAGAAACCTCAAAAGAAATTAAGGCTTTTAACATTCAAACTTCGGTAGAAGAACGACATAAGGAAACACAGCAGAACATGTCAAAAATCAGAGAAAGCTTCGAAATAACTTAGCAAAAACCCTAATCGGAAAAGATAAGGGGTTTTGAAGGTAGAGTTTTAGAAGAAACTTTGAGAAAAACGTTTAGAAGTTTAGAGCAAACACAGATCTAAAAGAAATCGGAAGAACCTTAAAGGTTAGGGTTTCAGAAGAACCCCAAGTGGTGAGAAAGGCTTTGAAAACCATCGATCTAAGCAGGAGAGTCAAGAGTCAGACTCGAATAGCCATGGCTGGCCGGAGAAAGGTCAGAGACGACCGGAAAATAGTCATAAACTGAACCAAGGTCTGGACCAAACTTTTCCAGGATATAGCCTTGAAACCATGATAACCGGGCATGTAGAAGCTATAGGAGGTGGATACAGGCCTCCGATGACCTTGGAAGCCATTGATTTGGGAGATTTTAGGGTTGTAGTTGAGGGCGGCGGCTAGGGTTTGAGAGGGGTTTGAGAGAGAAGGGGATTCAGAGGCGGCGGAGTGTATGAAATGGGGTTAGGGTTAGGGGTCGTTTGAACTAAAAAAAGTTAAGGATTGTTGTTGGCCGTTGATCTGAATGATCAACGGCCTAGATTAAAGTGTGCGAGTGGGTAGGTTATGAAGATGGGCTTGGGTCGGATTAAACGGGGATTGGGTCAGGGTAATTGGGCCTCAGATTGGGTTTAATTGGGGTGCCAAATCAGGCTAAAATTGAAATGAAAATGGGCTAACATTTAAATAGCCACTTTTCCCTATTTGATTTATAAAAAATAGTAAAATAATTTCTGGAAATAAATTAAAGGTACTAAAATGACTAATAGTACATAATTATCAAAATTAAAAATACTGGACTTAATTTTTATAGATATAAACATAATTAAATCTAAAAGAGGCTAATATTGCAATTATATGCAATTTAGCTTTAAAAATACTAAATAAATTTATAAAAATATCTAAAAATTATCTTAGCTATATTTTAGCATAAATATGAGAATCCAATAAATGAATTACCAAAATGATAATTGTGGAAATAATTATTGGTTTTTTTCTGCATAAAATAGGGCAATAAATTGATTAAAAAATCTTTAAAAATTAAGAAAAAATAGTAAAACATTTGGACATACTTATATATGCATGCACATGCTATTTTGAAAGTATTTTGCATATTAGAAATATATAGGGAAAAATTGGGTATCAACACATAGTACAAGTACACACATGTAATAGAGGCTAGGTTCAGCATATTTCAATCAAGGAAAGACTTAAGGTAGTAGCATAATTGGCCGTAGAATAAGGTCAAAAAATATTACAAGGTTAAAAATCAGTAGAGATATCATGCGAAATCAGTGAAAGATCAATCATAAAGATTCAAGGATTTAAAAGTAGAAAATAGCACTGATTTAGCACAGCTTTATAAGAACAAGCACATAGTAAGCAAAAACCAGAACTCTAAGAGGTCGAGTAGGACAAAAATCATATATTAATTAGGGATTCATGTAGAGCATAGTCTGCATTAGTAGAATAAGGAGAAGTGGAGAATTAGAAACATTGGTGAACAAAATAGGGTAAAATCACACAATAGGCAGGGATAGCCATAACTAGGAACCTTAACAAGAAATCATAGGGTATAATCACAGAAACATAGAAACATATAGATTAACTGAACATGTTATAAAAATAAAACTTAGAAACCCAAGATTAGAACTAAAAAATTAGGGTTTTCAACATAGGCAAGTTGAAGAGGTAGTAAAATCATAGAATCAGTCGAAATATGCAAGAGATAGAAGTTTAAACATAAAGAATTGGTTTAAACAAAGTTTTAGAAGAAGTTCCGAAAACCCTAATTTGAGAAGAAGGTGAAAACACTTTGAAATCGATGATTCTTGTAAAGAGTTACAAGGATAGTGTAAAACATCAAAGAAACAGACTCAAATCGTTTAAAAATTGTATAGATCTAGGAGATGTAAGCAAAAAATTAGGGTTTTCAGAAGAAACCCAAGTAGAGATGAAAGAACCAGTCTAAAATCTCAAGGATCGTGCCAAATACAGCGTGATTTCGCTTGAAATCACACTGAAGTAACCAAGAACACACAATAGCAAACCCTAGATGCAAGTCGGCATGGCCCAAGGCCCTTGAAGACCTCAGAGAAGGTGAGCATGGCAATAGAGGAACCATTGGAGGCTTAGGAGTTGAAGGGAGATCACCGAAGAAGACCGGAGAAAAAGGTCGGCGGTTGAGAAGAGCTAGGGTTAGGTTGAGTGGTTGAGAGAGCAGAGGGAATTTTAGGCGGCGGACGTAGAGAAATGATTAGGGTTAGGGGGTCGTTTGGAATTAAAAAGGAAAGGATTAATACGGGCCGTTGATCTGAGAGATCAACGGCCAGGATTTAATTGGGGTTGGGTCGGGTTAGGTGGGTTCAGGGTTTGGGTCGGGTGTTTTTTAATCTGAAATTGGGTTGGGGTTGGGTTTGAATTGGGCTACAATTGAAATCAAATCTTGCTATATTTTAAATAGCCAATTTTCCCATATAATTTATAATAAATAATAAACAATTTCTGGAAAATAATTTTGTGTACTAAAATGATTTAAAATAGATGTTTAACATTTTAAAAATGTAGGAGAAATATTTTATGCATGTAAATGTAACTATACATTAATAAGGCTAATATTGCAATTATATGCAATTTAGCTTTAAAAATACAAAATGCAACTATAAAAAATATTTTAACCATATTTTAGCATAAATATAGAAATTAAATGACTAAATTATCATAACAATAATTTGAAGGATAATTATTGAAGATTTTATGAATAAAAGGGAAAGAGATAAATCAATTTAAATCCTTAAAATTATGGGGAAAATTATAAAAACGTTGTGCATGCTTATATGTGCATATATATGCTATTTTGAAGGTATTTATGCGTATAGAAAAATATAGGAAAAAATTGGGTATCAACACGAACCACAAACGTCGAGATAGTAACACTCACAGACCATAGGTGGACCCTCGAAGAGTCTTGAACAAGATCTGGCTAGATTTCTTCGAGATCTTTCCATGAAATAACAAAATCGGGCAACCAGGTGAAGTAGGAGACCAGTAGAAGTCTCAACCAGCCATAGAAATCCATGGAACGGGTAGGAATCGAAGACATTAGGCTGGTTTTGGGTGGCGGCGGCTATGGTTAGAGTTTGGTCTCAGAGAGAACTAGAGAAGAGAGGGTTTCAGGGGCGGCATGTGTAGACAAATGAATTAGGGTTAGGGGTCATTGGAGATAAAAAAAAAAGGAAAGGGGTAATGGTGGTCGTTGATCTCTGTGATCAACGGCCAGGATTAAAAGGGTTTGAGGCCGGGGAGAGGTCATAGGTTTGGGCTGGGGTGGATTTGGGCTTGGTTTTGAATTAATTGGGGTTGGGGGAATCGAAATTGGGCTATTTAATTAGGCTAGGTGCGAAATAAAAAAAGGTTGTTTGTTAAATACCCCTTTAATTGATAAAAATAATTTTAAAAAAAATAATTAACAGATTATAAAGATGGTTTCCATGCCTAGAAATGTTTTAAAATAATTACTTAGTATTTAAAAAATATAAAAAGCTATTTTCTAGTAAAATAATGTAATAATGCATGCATGGACTATAATTGCAAAGTTATTGCAATTGTGACCCAAAAAATATAAATGTGGCTCTTTATGCAATAATTAAAACTTAGTGCAAATGTAAATGATAAAATTAAACCACAAAATTATTATAAAATTATTTGTGGTGTAATCAGTCATTGTTTGCATAAATAAAAATACTGGAGTAATTTATTAAAACTCTTAGAAATGCAGAAATTATGTAAAAATATTAATTGATGCTAATGCATGGTTTTGGAGGTATATATGCATTTTTTTTTTTAAATATTATAGGAAAAAATTGGGTATCAACACTTATGAAGAACGTCTCTATAATATTCCTCTATATTGGGTCAATTGATAACTTTTACAAGATTTTTCAATCTATGAGAGTCGTGAAATTTACCAAATAAGATAACACAATGAAAATTACAATAACACTTCTCTTCCGATTAAAGTAAAACCACAATTAACCTTGCAAATCAATTCGAAACTCGTTCAACGTATTCAAGCAACTAACAGAAATCAAATCCTCGAATAATAAGCCAGTCACAATATCTGTCAATAACCCTAAGAAAAATTACTCCATAGTACAAGAGTATTAAGAGGACAAGAAAATATTACTACCCACGAATTCAAATAAACTTTCGTATTGTATGATTCGGATGAAGTATTCAAAGTCTTCGTTGTTTCCTTGCCTTCTTCTCTCCAAAAGTTACTCCAAAATTTAAGATACCTAGTTTGGTATGAGCTTAGGGTTTATATAGGTTAAGGAGAAAGCCCAAAAATTATAAAAAATATGTCTGTATTAAGTTTCCCATAGGCGAATGTGCGATGTCACACACCTGGAAGCGGGGGCACACATCTATGGCAGTATCTAGTAAAAAAATACCATAAACTTTGTGTAGGAAAGTCGAAAACGACGAGTCGTTTGAACTGCTGGAAAACTAGACTCAAAAGCTCTACATTT
>NW_017672389.1:139210-148853 GCF_001879085.1 Nicotiana attenuata
GGAGCGATTCACCCTCCCCCTCCATAGAAGTGTAACCGCTCACGCGAAAGGGAGCATCCACATCCACAGCTGAGGAAGCACCACCAGCAATCAAAAAACTACTAGAGACGTGGTTGACGAGCACTCTAAGTGACATACTCGACAAACCTGCTCAATGTCATGCTCCATTTTTCTCGCGGAGTCCGGGTTTCGATGTGCCCTTATTTGAAGATTCGCTACCTAACGGATTAAGGTGCGTTAGGGAACCTAAAGCAAGTAACTCATAAACCGGTTTGCATTACCAGAGATTGGGTAAGGGCTCGAAATAACCTTGAGGCGAAGGTGTTAGGCACCCCTCGTGGTCCACAACAGTGGGTCCCGGCCGAACTCAAGTTATGTGAATTAGTCTTGTAAACAGATAAAGAAAATTAGAAAAATTGATATTACATTTAAAACAGAGGGGTAAAAGGGGTCCTAGGTTTTTAGCCTACAGGATCACATTTGTAAAAGTACCCAGTAAACCTTCCTCAACTAGAGGGGTTACACGTGGCATTAGCGCACAGGTCATCATATCCTTTTACTACCCAGTTACCCTCCCCTTAATGGTTATATAAGCACTTTTAATTGAATGAACTCTATGCGTGCATTACCCGTCCCTTCCTTGTGGCCCTGGAGGTACTTAGGCAGTTCTAGACTTTCCTAAGGTACTTAAAGGAGAAAAATCTAGGCGACAATCAAAACAATTAGGACTGTCAAGTAAAGAACAATTAAAGGGGCTCACGTTTACCTCCACAAATAAGCAAACAACAGCACGTCTCAAACAGCAAGATTTCAGACATTTCCAAAGGTCCTAGAGCAGGATATCTAGGTGAGCAAATAGAATGTATGCAGCATCGTGTTAAAGCGAGGTGATAGAGATCTAATCAGTTTGCCTACTGATTTTAAGACCTGTTGAATCTGGGCAGTTCACAAATAACAAAATCGTATTTTACAGTTTGCAGAATTTTAGTCACCCTACAGGCTTGCCTAGGCGTGTAACAGTGATGCCCTATGAACATGGTATCTAGTCATTGATCAGAAGTGCAATAAACCAGCAAAACAGTCTTAACAGGCAGTTTGAGTTCATTGTGTCCTATTGGCATGCTGTCTAGGTGCAAACGTTACAGAACAGTTTTATACACATTATCTCGTAGGCATGATACCTAAGTGTGTAGGCTGCTTTTTTAAAATTACCCTTATGGACGTAGTTGCTACTAAAGAAACAAATTCTGTACGATCTAGATGCAGTCATAGTATTTAGGCGAGGGTAATAAAAAATCCTAAAGCATGGTTTCTAATGCACATGAGAGAATAAACATGATTATTAGGTAGAGTTAATAGCAACCTAGTGACAGGATTTCTTAACATGCGAGACATATGCAGAACTATAGAAAGCAGAAGTTTTAGAACAAATGATATAATGCACCTACAAACATGCACAAAATAATCCCCTAAGCATGGTTTCTAATGCAAGTAGACAATCATAATAATCCTAAGAGCATGATTTCTACCTGATTTCCCACAATATATATATATATATATATATATATATATATATATATATAAATTCCTCCCATTTTACTAATAATCCCAATATCTGTTTACAAAGATTATTACAGACCATAAAATAAATAAATTGCAAAAATAAACTAAACTATGCTATAGGGAGCCTGAATAGGCCAGACATGAACCTGGAAAAAACCAGGCCTTCAACAGTCCAAAGTGCCATAGTCTCATAGTGCACCCAATGGTATCCTGGTGTGTCAAAGTTCTCAAGGGCCTCAGGGATCCCGGGCAATGCTCACACCAGAAAACATTCAAAGAGTTGTAGTTATTTCTGCAGTGTAGAGAGGTCAGCGCTAGTGTGCCAGAGTTTGGAGGAATCTCATAGATTCCTAGGCAGTACACACACTAGAGGGGCAGGATCCTAAGTATTCTAAGAGTAAGAGTGGGAGATAGAGCTTGAAAGAGTGGAAAACAGCTTTAAGAAACAATCCAGAAGTAAAACAATTCAGAGGTGAACATAGTTTAACAGGGGAAAACATTTAGGAGTGAAAAATAGCTTTAAAAGTGAAGGCAATTGTAACGACCCGGCCGGTCGTTTTTGGAATTTACGCCCCGATCCCCCATGAGCTGCTTCCCCTAAGTTCATTTCTGCTATTTTGGTTTGCCGGGACGTTGGGTGTTGGGATTCGGAGTGTTTTGGGACACTTAGTCCCTAAAGGAGAGCTTAAGAGTTGGAAAATGGTCCGTAATTGGAACAGTGTGAAGACGACCTCGGAATGGAAATCTGATGGTTCCGTTAGCTCCGTAGGTGATTTCGGGGTTGGGAGCATGTTCGGAATGTATTTTGGAGGCGCGTAGCTCATTTAGGCTTGAAATGCCGAAGTTTGAATTTTTGAAGTTTCCGGTCCGATATTGAGTTTTTGATCCGAGGGTCGGATTGGAATTTCGGAAGTTGCAGTAGCTCCATCATGTCATTTGGGATGTGTGTGCAAAATTTCAGGTCATTCGGGCGAGGTTTGGTTAGGTTTTTGATCGAAAGTGTGTTTTGTTGGAATTTGAAGTTCATAGGCTTGAATCTTTGATTTAATCGGACTTCCGGTGTTGTTTTAGGTGTTTTAAGGATTGGTACAAGTTCGAATAAGGCATTAGGTGGTATTGGTGCTTTTGGTTGAGGTCCCGGGGGCCTCGGGATGATTTCGGGTGGTTGACGGAAAATTTTGAAGTTGAATGAATTGCTGAAGGTTCTGTCATCTGGTATTTCCGCTTCTGCGGCTTGGGAAGCGCAGAAGCGGCTAGACCACCGCAGGAGAGAAATTCGAGTGCTTCTTCAGTTTCCGCAGGTGCGGAAGTTTAACCACAGAAGCGGTTACGCACCTGCGAGATAGTAGTCGCGGATGCGGTCCTTGGAATATTGTTTGAAACGGCAGAAGCGGTGAGTATTTCGCAGAAGCGGCAACCGCAGAAGCGGCAACCGCAGGTGCGGTTTAAGGCCGCAGAAGCGGAACCCTGGATTTTTAATGAAAACCGCAGAAGCGGCTCGTGGTCCGCAGAAGCGGGACCGCAGAAGCGGTCCCTTGTCCGCAGAAGCGGAAATGACTGTTCAGAAATATCAATTTCGAGGGTTAAATTTCATAAGTTTGAAAATCGATTGAGAGCTCGGGAGAAGGCGATTTTGAGTGGGTTTTGAAGATAAAATCATTGGGTAACGTTTTCTTGATCCCTTTTCATTATATTTCATCATTATATAGCTAAATACATCATTGGAATTCGAATTTAGGATCAAAAGTTGGTTAATTTGGGGTAAAACTTTATTGCCTAAACTATTGAGTTTTGAGTGGGCATTTGACCTCCGATTTGGGAGATTTTTATATGGTTAGACTCGCGAGAGTACGAGGGTTCTGAAAATGTAAAAATTATTCGATTCCGAGACGTTGGCTGGAGGGGCGTTTTGGTCATTTTACCTATTTTTGCGCCCTAGCTGTAAATTTATTAGCGGAATCAGTTGTTTGTGTACTTGAATTGAATAGATTTGGGCCATTTGGAGTCGTATACTCGTGGCAAGAGCGTGATTTCTAGTTGATATTGAGCCGGTTCGAGGTAAGTGGCTTGTCTAACCTTGTGTGGGGGACCTTTCCCCTTAGGATATTGTCATTTGGTATTTTGAGTGCCTTGCACGCGAGGTGACGAGCGCGTACTTGAGCTAATTGTTGAAAATCCGGTTTTACTTAAGATATTGCGATTGAGTTTCTTTCATATTTGCTTTATTCTACTTGCAACTATAACATGTGCTAGATTAGGAGAGCATGTTTAGTTGTTTTAACTTGCCTACTTGCTTAAGTTGCCTTGACTGTACTACATGAAGCATGTTAGGCCAGTACTACCCGTTGCTTGTCTTTGTACTTCATTTCTGTGTATTTTCTGGTTGTGATTGCGCATTTACATTGGGACTACGGATGTGGGATTCCGGTAGCTCCCCCCCCCCCCCCTGTTTGTTTACATTGGGACTACGGGTTCGATTCCCGGTAGATCCCCCTGCACTTTTACTTTGTGTGACGACCCGACCCGTCGTCTCATGTGTTACTGCTCTGTTTCCCCCAGTTTATGCTTCTTCATGTTTCGTTATCGGTATGTGGTGTGTTAGAGTGGATTTGGATTGGTTTGGATAAGAAATGAGACACTGAGTCTCTTTTGAGAAGGCTTAAGTTGGAAAAATCAACCGGACGTTGACTTATGAGTTAGAGGGCTCGGATGTGATTTCCGGTGATCCGGTTAGCTTCGGGAGATGATTTGTGACTTAGGAGTGCGATCGGAATTGATTTTGGAGGTCCGGTGTAGAATTAGGCTTGAATTGGCGAAGTTAGTATTTTGGCGGATTCCGGTTGATAGGTGAGATTTTGATCCGATGGTCGGAATGAAATTCCGAGAGTTGTTATAGCTTCGATATGTGATTTGTGATGTGTGTGCAAAATTTCAAGTAATTCGGATGCCGTTTGGTTGGGTTTTTGATCGAATGCGTGTTTCGGAAGTTTTTAAAGAACTTAGGCTTGAATCCGATGAGAATTGATGATTTTAGTGTTGTTAGATGTGTTTTTATGATTGGAACAAGTTTGGATAATGTTTTAAGACATGTACGTGCTTTTGGTTGGGGTCCCGGGGGCCTCGGGTGAGTTTCGGGGTGGTTTCGGACCATTTCTAGGCCATTTTTAACTGCCGGTTTTTGGCTACAACAGTGTTCTATGCGATCGAGGGGAATTGGTCGCGATCGCGGTGAGTAAAATGTGAGAAACGTGCCAATGAATCGCGATCGCGTGAAGCCTTTCGCGATCGCGGTGAAGAAATATCCTGTTGCGTTGATCCCACTTCAGAAGCTTATATCTCACAATCTATAAGGAATTTGGAGATGATCCAAAAATGAAAATTGTAGCCTTTGTGTCTAGTTTTCAGAAATGTAAATTAATTGGAATTTGAAGTTGTGTACAAAAAGTTATGGTGGTTACACTATAGGCTGCCCGGGAAGGTCTCTAATACACAGGGATGACTTTGAAAGCTTATATCTCGCAATGATAAGGAGTCAGGAAATGAACAACATATTAAATTATAGCTCTATGTGTCTAGTTTTCAGAACATCAAACCATTTATAATTTGGAGTTGTGTGCAAAAAGTTATGACTATTATACTGGAGGCTGTCCGGAAGAGCTGGAAACTGTTCATCGCGATCGCGAAGAGTAAATTTTGGGCTTGAAAAATTGTTCTCCGCGATCACGAAGCATTTTCCGCGATCGCGAAGAGTAAATACCTGGGCAGAATGTTTTAAAACACGTCAGTCGTGATTTTGGGGTCATTTTACACCCATAGTTGCTCGTTTTTGGAGATTCTTGAAGGAGATTAACGAGGGATTCAAGGGAGAACGTTTGGAGGTAAGTTTCTTGGACTTAAAACTCGTTTTTATTGTGAAATCCACTTAGAAATTCATGGAATTAAGCTTAAAATTGATGAACTAGGGCTTGGAATTTTGAGAATTAAAATTGGGATTTGAGGGAGCATTTGGACTCCGATTTTGGTAAATTTTATATGTATGGACTCGTGGCGAGACGAGGAATCCGGTGATGTGAATTTCGTAATTTTTCGAGAAGCGGGCCCGGGGCTCGGGTTAGATAGTTTCGAGATTTTTGCTATATTTTGATTGTTTTCGATTGGGTATTGTTCCCTTGGCATAGTGTGATGTATTCGCTCTGATTTTGGTTAGATTCGACGCGCGTGGAGGCCGATTTGAGGGGCAAAGGCGTCGCGAGCTAGAGATTTCACCGGTTCGAGGTGAGTAATATTTATAAATGATATCCTGAGGGTTTGAAACCCCGGATTTGCACATCATAGTGCTGTATTGTGGTGACTTGCACGCCAGGTATGAGCGTGGGGTAGAGCACCGTTGGGGACTGTGACTTAGTCCGTCCAGGTTGTTGGTTTTACTGCGTAATTGACTGAAACTACTTGTTATCGTCATTATTTGGATTGATTTCCATGTTTTGGGCTTCGTGCCGAGTATCTGAATCCTTTAGGGATTATTATCACTGTTTTCATGACACTTAGCATATTAAATGATTTCAATCCTGAGTTAAACCCTGTTTTGAAATGTGTAGTCATATTGCTAAAGTTTAAAGACTTAAATTGCATTTTTCTGATGTTTTGAGTTAAAAGCTATTACTTGACATTGCCCGAGTGGCTCATTTGCATGTTCTGGACTGAGGATGGATCGGGCACGCCGCAGCGATACTATGATGATATTGCGCTTGGGCTGTAGGAGCCCCTCCGGAGTCTGAACCCCTACAGTGAGCGCGGGTACCCAAATAGATCGGGCTGCACGCCGCAGCGGTCATATGCATTGCATTGCATTCATGCATTGGTTCCTGTTTGTACTACGTGTCATGACATTCAGCACTCTCATATCATTGGCATCCATGATACTTCTTGTACTGCTTACCAGACGCCCTGGTGTTAATTGTTTGTGGAGTGCTGTGCCCGAGGGGCTGACTTATGTGCGGACTTGCACTATCTGATTACGCATTTATTTGCTTGATTGTTGGAAAAAGATGTTTTCAAAAGAGGTTTTAAACTGAGTCAGACATTTTCTAAAGGATTTTCACGGTTTCATTGTTTTTCTGAGAGAGTTGTACTGTCCTATATAGCATGATGGAGTGCTCTTACGTGATTTCTTGCCTCTCAGTTATTAATTACTCTTATTACCACTGAGTTGGAAGTACTCACTTTACTCCCTGCACCTCGCGTGCAGTTGCAGGTATTGTACACCCAGTAGCTGGTTATTTAGCTGATTGAAGGTATGGCTATTGTAGCTGAGTAAGGTGACCGCCAGCATTCGCGGCACCGGATGTTGTCTTTGATTTCTAGAATTTCCCATATATATTATTATTGGCCCTGTAGTTGTGTTCGGGTTTTCTCTAGATGCTCGTGACTTGTGACACCCCGGTCGGATAGAAATTAACAATTTTAAATGCCATTAAGTTGTATCTTCTAATTATTTATGTTTGATAATTGTTAGTGAAAGGATTTGGGTTAGTTGGCTGGCCTTGTCTTCACGAGAGGCGCCATCACGACCAGGTTGGGAATTGGGTTGTGACACTTTGGGACTGCGGGTTAGATTCCCGATAGATCCCCCTGCACATTGATAGTTGGACTACGGGACGGTATCCCGGGAGATCCTTCGGATATATGCATATGATGGACTACGGGACGGTATCCCTGGAGATCCACTGGACAGTTGAGAAAAGGACTACAGGACGGTATCCTGGGAGATCCTCATTGTTACCATTGGTATTGAGCTGTACTTATTCTGTGGTTGTTCCGTTCTTATGTATTTGCTATTGCCTTGTTTAACCTGTCTTGTTTCACTGCTGTATTTATTATTTCTGTCAGATTATCATACTGTTAAGTTTTGTTATTACTATATTTTGTCTCAGTATGGCCCTGACCTTCCTCGTCACTACCCAACCGAGGTTAGGCTTGGCACTTACTGAGTACCGCTGTGGTGTACTCATGCCCTTCCTGCGCATGTTTTCAATGTGCAGATCATCCAGGTACCTCTACTCAGGCGCACTATCAGTGAGGCAGGAGGACTACGGAGACTTCGAGGTAGATCTGCTGCGTCCGCAGACCAACGAGTCTCCCTCTTATTCTATCTTTAGTACTTAGTTTTCTTTCTTTCGGTTGTTAGAAATTCTGGAGTTTGGAACCTTTACTATACACTTCTGTAGCCTGTGTTGCCTGTGAGTTTTCGGGTTTTGGGAATTGTTTTAGACTTGTGATATTGAGTTGTACTTGCCAAGAGGCATTCAGTACAGTTTCCTCTAGATATTTGATTTGATTTTCTCTATTTTCCTGCAATTACTACACTTCCGCAAAAGTTAGGCTTACCTGGTCATGGGGACCAGGTGCCGTCATGACATATTCACGGTTGGTGAACTAGGGTCGTGACAAGTTGGTATCAGAGCTCTAGGTTCATAGGAGTCACGGAACACAGGCCGGTTTATTAGAATCTCGCTGATCGGTACGGAGACGTCCGTACTTATCTACGAGGGGCTATGTAACTGTTTAGGAAAAACCTTCGTTTCATCTGAATTCCTTGTCGTGCGGTATTTTGACATCAATTCTAAACTTCTGACTTCTATTCTCTCACAGATGGTGAGGACACGTGCTACTCGAGATGATCAGGCACCCGCGCCCCCTACTGCAGCCGTCAGAGGCCGGGGCCGGGGGAGAGGTCGAGGACGCGCACATGGTGCATCCAGAGCACCTGCGCGAGCTGCCGCCGAGGTACCACCAGCAGATCCAGCTGGAGCCCAGGCACCTGGCACACCTACTACTGCCACTACTACTCCAGCGCTCCAAGAGACTTTGGCTCAGTTCATGAGCATGTACACCACCTTGGCTCAGGCGGGGTTGCTTCCCATTGCTGCAGCCACATCCCAGGCCGGGGGAGGAGCACAGACTCCCGCCGACCGCACTCCTGAGCAGCGAGTGCAGGTTGAGCAGGCTCCCGAGATTATTCCGGCACCGCCTGCAGCACCAGTTCAGCCCGAGGATGGGTCAGCTGCTTCAGAGGACGAGCAGCGCAGGCTTGAGAGGTTCAAGAAGTATGATCCCCCCAGTGTTCAGTGGATTAGCATCAGACGATGCCTTGGGATTTCTAGAGGAGTGTCATCGTATTCTTCGCACTATGGGCATAGTGGAGTCCAGCGGGGTTTCTTTCACTGCTTTCCAGCTTCGGGGAGCTGCCTATGATTGGTGGCGCACTTATGAGATAGACAGTCCAGTCGAGGCTGCTTCATTGACTTGGACCCAGTTCTCGGATATGTTCATGAGAGAGTTTGTCCCCCAGAGTCTCAGGGATGCATGGCGTGCAGAGTTTGAGCATTTGAGCCAAGGTGCTATGACCGTTTCAGAGTATGCTATCCGTTATACCAGGTTGGCCAGGCATGCTCCGACTTTGGTTGCTACAGTTCGGGAGAGAGTTCGCAGGTTCATTGAGGGTCTTATTCCACCCATCAGATCTAGCATGGCTCGAGAGTTGGAGATGGACATTCCTTATCAGCAGGTAGTTTAGCATTGCTAGGAGGATTGAGGGTATGCTCGCCAGGGAGCGAGGAGAGAGGGAGGCCAAGAGGTCCCGAGAGTCGGGTCACTACTCTGGTGCCCGTACCCCATCAGCAGGTCGTTATGGCAGAGGTTATTCGGGTCGCCCTGTACATTCAGCTCTTCCAGCAGCCGGCAGTACTCCAGCTCTACCTCCACCTCAGGAGCCTTATTATGCACCTCCAGTTTCTAGCGCGCCTCCTATGCGGGGTGCTTCCAGAGGTCAGCCCAGCAGGCCTAGTCCCAGCTAGTCACAGCCACCGCGTCCTCCCAGAGCTTGTTTTGAGTGTGGTGATACACGCCACATGGTTAGGGACTGTCTCAGACTTGGTAGGGGTACATCTTCACAAACTGCTCAGCCGCAGCGTGCTCCTCAGGGTTCTCAGGCCATGATCACAGCTCCAGCAGCTACCCCACCTGCCCAGCCGGCTAGGGGCGGGGGTCGAGGAGATAGAGATCGCCCTCGAGAGAGGGG
>NW_017672389.1:149067-195243 GCF_001879085.1 Nicotiana attenuata
TTTGTTTTTATGATGATATTCGTGGTGTACTCCGGAGCCGGGAAGATCATGAGCAGCACCTGAGGACCGTGCTTCAGACCTTGAGGGAGAAGAAATTATATGCAAAGTTCTCAAAATGTGAGTTTTGGCTGAGTTCTGTGGCATTCCTAGGCCATGTAATTTCTAGCGAGGGTATTCGGGTGGATCCGAGGAAGGTAGAGGTCGTGCAGAGTTGGCCCAGGCCGTCCTCAGCTACAGAGATTCGCAGTTTCCTTGGCCTAGCGGGTTACTACTGTCGTTTTGTGGAGGGATTTTCATCGATTGCTGCCCCTATGACTAGATTGACCCAGAAGGGTGCCCCATTTCAGTGGACAGAGGAGTGTGAGGCGAGCTTTCAAAAGCTCAAGACAGCTTTGACTACAGCCCCTATCTTGATGTTGCCTACCGGTTCGGGGTCTTATACTGTCTTTTGTGACGCCTCGAGAGTTGGCCTTGGAGCAGTATTGATGCAGGACGGTAGGGTGATTGCCTACGCGTCCAGACAGTTGAAGGTACATGAAAAGAATTACCCTGTCCACGACCTTGAGTTAGCTGCCATTGTTCATGCCTTGAAGATCTGGCATCATTACCTGTATGGTGTGCCTTGTGAGATCTATACTGATCATTAGAGTTTGCAGCACTTGCTCATGCAAAAGGATCTCAATATGCGTCAGAGGAGGTGGTTAGAGCTGCTGAAGGATTATGACATCACTATCCTATATCGCCCGGGCAAGGCCAATGTGGTGGCGGATGCCTTGAGTCGCCGGGCGGAGAGTTTGGGGAGTTTGGCATATTTACCAGCTTCAGAGAGGCCTATGGCGATGGATGTTCAGGCCTTAGCCAGCCAGTTCGTGAGATTGGATCTTTCGGAGCCTAGTCGGGTTCTAGCCTGTGTGGTTTCCCGGTCCTCCCTATTTGACCGTATCAGGGAGCGGCAGTATGATGACCCTCATTTGCTTGTCCTTCAGGACAGGGTCCAGCGTGCGGATGCCAGAGATGTGACCATTGGAGATGATGGAGTAATGAGGATGCAGGGCCGGATTTGTGTGCCCAATGATGATGGCCTTCGAGAGTTGATTCTAGCAGAGGCCCATGGTTCAGGGTATTCCATCCATCCGGGTGCCGCGAAGATGTATCAGGACCTGAGGCAGCACTATTAGTGGAGGCGAATGAAGAAGGATATAGTTGGTTATGTGTCTAGATGCCTCAACTGCCAGCAGGTGAAGTATGAGCACCAGCGCCCGGGTGGGTTGCTCCAGCAGATAGAGATTCCAGAGTGGAAATGGGAGCGCATCACCATGGATTTTGTATCTGGACTTCCACGGACCTTGAAGAAGTTTGATTCCATTTGGGTTATTGTGGACCGGCTGACCAAGTCCGCTCATTTCATTCCTGTGTGTACCACTTATTCATCGGAGCGATTGGCGGAGATTTATATTAGGGAGATCGTCCGTCTGCATGGTATTCCAGTTTCTATCATTTCGGACAGAGGTACTCAGTTTACATCGCAGTTCTGGAGAGCTGTGCAGCAGGAGTTAGGCACTCGGGTGGAGTTGAGCACAGCATTTCACCCCCAGACGGACGGACAGTCCGAGCGGACTATTCAGATTCTTGAGGACATGCTCCGTGCGTGCGTGATTGAGTTTGGAGGGCCTTGAGATCATTTCTTGCCATTGGCGGAGTTTGCTTATAACAACAGTTATCAGTCCAGCATTCGGATGGCGCCGTATGAGGCTTTATATGGCAGGAGGTGTAGATCTCCGGTGGGTTGGTTCGAGCCGGGTGAGGCCAGGCTATTGGGTACAGAGATGGTTCAGGATGCATTGGAGAAGGTCAAGGTGATTCAGGACAGACTCCGTACAATTCAGTCTAGAAAGAAGAGTTACGCGGACAGGAAGGTTCGTGATGTTTCATATATGGTTGGTGAGCGGGTTCTGCTTCGGGTCTCGCCTATGAAGGGCGTCATGAGGTTTGGAAAGAAAGGGAAGCTGAGTTTGAGGTTTATTGGCCCTTTTGAGATCTTGAGGCGAGTTGAGGAGGTTGCTTATGAGCTTGCCTTACCTCCCAGCTTGGCCGGAGTTCATCCGGTATTTCATGTTTCAATGCTCCGGAGGTATCACGGTGATCCGTTGCACGTGTTGGATTTCAGTTCAGTCCAGTTGGACAAGGATCTATCCTATGTTGAGGAGCCAGTGGCTATTTTGGACAGACAGATCAGAAAGTTGAGGTCAAAGAACATAGCTTCAGTAAAGGTTCAGTGGCGGGGTCAGCCGGCCGAGGAGGCGACTTGGGAGACCGAGCAGGATATGCGCAGCCAGTACCCTCATCTTTTCACTACTTCAGGTATGTTCTCTATGCTCGTTCGAGGACGAAGGAATGTTTAAGTGTAGGAGGATGTAACGACCCGGCCGGTCGTTTTTGGAATTTACGCCCCGATCCCCCATTAACTGCTTCCCCTAAGTTCATTTCCGCTATTTTGGTTTGCCGGGACGTTCGGTGTTGGGATTCGGAGTGTTTTGGGACACTTAGTCCCTAAATGAGAGCTTAAGAGTTGGAAAATGGTCCGTAATCGGAACAGTGTGAAGACAACTCGGAATGGAAATCTGATGGTTCCGTTAGCTCCGTTAGGTGATTTCGGGGTTGGGAGCGTGTTCGGAATGTATTTTGGAGGCTCGTAGCTCATTTAGGCTTGAAATGCCGAAGTTTGAATTTTTGAAGTTTTCGGTCCGATAGTGAGTTTTTGATCCGAGGGTCGGATTGGAATTCCGGAAGTTACATTAGTTCCTTCATGTCATTTGGGATGTGTGTGCAAAATTTCATGTCATTCGGACGAGGTTCGGGTAGGTTTTTTATCGAAAGCGTGTTTTGTTGGAAATTGAAGTTCTTAGGCTTGAATCTTTGATTAAGTCGGGTTTCCGGCGTTGTTTTAGGTTTTTCAAGATTGGTACTAGTTTGAGTAAGATATTAGGTGGTATTGGTGCTTTTGGTTGAGGTCCCGGGGGCCTCGGGATGATTCCGGGTGGTTAACGGAGGAAATTTCTAAGTTTGCAGCAGCTGGTATTTTTCTTCCTTCTAGTATTTTCGCTTCTGCAGCTTGGGGACCGCAGAAGCGGCTCCTTCATCGCAGAAGCGAGATTGGTCTTCCCCCTCAGGAACCACAGAAGCGATTATTTATCCGCAGAAGCGGAATCTGTCCTTTTAAATGAAATCGCAGAAGCGGCTCGTGGTCCGCAGAAGCGGAAATCTGTGGGGTGAAATATCAGATTCGAGGGTTAGTTTCAAAAGTTGGAGAAATCAATTGAGAGCTCGGGTAAGGGCGATTTTCAGAGGGTTTTGAAGAGAAAACTATTGGGTAACGTTTCCTTAATCCCTTCTAGTTATATTTCATCATTATATAGTTAAATGCATCATTGGAATTCGAATTTAGGATCAAAAATTGGATAATTTGGGGTAAAACTTCATTGGCTAAATTATTGGATTTTGAGTGAGCATTTGACCTCCGATTTGGGATATTTTTATATGGTTAGACTCGTGAGAGTACAAGGGTTCTGAAAATGTGAAAATTATTCGATTCCGAGGCGTTGGCCTGAAGGGCATTTTGGTCATTCACCTAATTTTACGTCGTAGCTTTGCATTTATTAGCAAAACCAGGTGTTTGCAATGTTATTTACAATTTGTAATTGAATTGAATAGATTTGAGCCATTTGGAGTCGGATACTCGTGGCAAGAGCGTGGCTTCTAGTTGATATTGAGTCGGTTCGAGGTAAGTGGCTTGTCTAACCTTGTGTGGGGGACCTTTTCCCTTAGGATATNCATTTCAGTGGACAGAGGAGTGTGAGGCGAGCTTTCAAAAGCTCAAGACAGCTTTGACTACAGCCCCTATCTTGATGTTGCCTACCGGTTCGGGGTCTTATACTGTCTATTGTGACGCCTCGAGAGTTGGCCTTGGAGCAGTATTGATGCAGGACGGTAGGGTGATTGCCTACGCGTCCAGACAGTTGAAGGTACATGAAAAGAATTACCCTGTCCACGACCTTGAGTTAGCTGCCATTGTTCATGCCTTGAAGATCTGGCATCATTACCTGTATGGTGTGCCTTGTGAGATCTATACTGATCATTAGAGTTTGCAGCACTTGCTCAAGCAAAGGACCTGAATATGCGTCAGAGGAGAGGGTTAGAGTTGTTAAAGGATTATGATATTACTATTCTTTATCACCCGGGCAAGGCCAATGTGGTAGCCGATGCCTTGAGTCGCCGGGCGGAGAGTTTAGGGAGTTTGGCATATTTACCAACCTCAGAGAGACCTATGGCGATGGATGTTCAGGCCTTAGCCAGTCAGTTCGTGAGATTGGACCTTTCGGAGCCCAGTCGGGTTCTAGCCTGTGTGGTTTCCCGGTCTTCCCTATTTGACCGTATCAGGGAGCGGCAGTATGATGACCCTCATTTGCTTGTCCTTCAGGACAGGGTCCAGCGTGGGGATGCCAGAGATGTGACCATTGGAGATGATGGAGTAATGAGGATGCGGGGCCGGATTTGTGTGCCCAATGTTGATGGTCTTCGAGAGTTGATTCTAGCAGAGGCCCATAGTTCGCGGTATTCCATCCATCCGGGTGCCGCAAAGATGTATCAAGACCTGAGGCAGCACTATTGGTGCAGGCGAATGAAGAAGGATATAGTTGGTTATGTGTCTAGATGCCTCAACTGCCAGCAGGTGAAGTATGAGCACCAGCGCCCAGGTGGGTTGCTCCAGAAGATAGAGATTCCAGAGTGGAAATGGGAGCGCATCACCATGGATTTTGTATCTGGACTTCCACGGACCTTGAAGAAGTTTGATTCCATTTGGGTTATTGTGGACCGGCTGACCAAGCCCGCTCATTTCATTCCTGTGTGTACCACTTATTCATCGGAGCGATTGGCGGAGATTTATATCAGGGAGATCGTCCGTCTGCATGGTATTCCAGTTTCTATCATTTCGGACAGAGGTACTCAGTTTACATCAAGGTTCTGAAGAGCTGTGCAGCAGGAGTTAGGTACTCGGGTGGAGTTGAGCACAGCATTTCACCCCCACACGGACGGACAGTCTGAGCGCACTATTCAGATTCTTGAGGACATGCTCCGTGCGTGCGTGATTGAGTTTGGAGGGTCTTGGGATCATTTCTTGCCATTGGCGTAGTTTGCTTATAACAACAGTTATAAGTCCAGCATTCAGATGGCGCCGTATGAGGCTTTATATGGCAGGAGGCGTAGATCTCCGGTGGGTTGGGTTGAGCCGGGTGAGGCCAGGCTATTGGGTATAGAGATGGTTCATGATGCATTGGAGAAGGTCAAGGTGATTCAGGACAGACTCCGTACAGCCCAGTCTAGATAGAAGAGTTACGCGGACAGGAAGGTTCGTGATGTTTCGTATACGGTTGGTGAGCGGGTTCTACTTCGGGTCTCGCCTATGAAGGGCATCATGAGGTTTGGAAAGAAAGGGAAGCTGAGTCCGAGGTTTATTGGCCCTTTTGAGATCTTGAGGCGAGTTGGGGAGGTTGCCTATGAGCTTGCCTTACCTCCCAGCTTGGCCGGAGTTCATCCGGTATTTCATGTTTCGATGCTCCGGAGGTATCACGGTGATCCGTCGCACGTGTTGGATTTCAGTTCAGTCCAGTTGGACAAGGATCTATCCTATGTTGAGGAGCCAGTGGCTATTTTGGATAGGCAGATCAGAAGGTTGAGGTCAAAGAACATAGCTACAGTAAAGGTTCAGTGGCGGGGTCAGCCGGCCGAGGAGGCGACTTGGGAGACCGAGCAGGATATGCGCAGCCAGTACCCTCATCTTTTCACTACTTCAGGTATGTTCTCTATGCTCGTTCGAGGACGAAGGAATGTTTAAGTGTAGGAGGATGTAACGACCCGGCCGGTCGTTTTTGGAATTTACGCCCCGATCCCCCATTAACTGCTTCCCCTAAGTTCATTTCCGCTATTTTGGTTTGCCGGGACGTTCGGTGTTGGGATTCGGAGTGTTTTGGGACACTTAGTCCCTAAATGAGAGCTTAAGAGTTGGAAAATGGTCCGTAATCGGAACAGTGTGAAGACGACCTCGGAATGGAAATCTGATGGTTCCGTTAGCTCCGTTAGGTGATTTCGGGGTTGGGAGCGTGTTCGGAATGTATTTTGGAGGCTCGTAGCTCATTTAGGCTTGAAATGCCGAAGTTTGAATTTTTGAAGTTTTCGGTCCGATAGTGAGTTTTTGATCCGAGGGTCGGATTGGAATTCCGGAAGTTGCAGTAGCTCCGTCATGTCATTTGGGATGTGTGTGCAAAATTTCAGGTCATTCGGGCGAGGTTTGGTTAGGTTTTTTGATCGAAAGTGTGTTTTGTTGGAATTTGAAGTTCTTAGGCTTGAATCTTTGATTTAATCGGACTTCCGGTGTTGTTTTAGGTGTTTTAAGGATTGGTACAAGTTCGAATAAGGTATTAGGTGGTATTGGTGCTTTTGGTTGAGGTCCCGGGGGTCTCGGGATGATTTCGGGTGGCTGACGGAAAATTTTGAAGTTGAATGAATTGCTGAAGGTTCTGTCATCTGGTTGGCTAGACCACCGCAGGAGCGAAATTCGAGTGCTTCTTCAGTTTCCGCAGGTGCAGTTTAAGGTCGCAGAAGCGGAACCCTGGATTTTTAATGAAAACCGCAGAAGCGGCTCGTGGTCCGCAGAAGCGGTCCCTTGTCCGCAAAAGCGGTCCCTTGTCCGCAGAAGCGGAAATGACTGTTCAGAA
The DNA here is from genome assembly GCF_001879085.1 of Nicotiana attenuata. Classification (NCBI taxonomy): domain Eukaryota; kingdom Viridiplantae; phylum Streptophyta; class Magnoliopsida; order Solanales; family Solanaceae; genus Nicotiana; species Nicotiana attenuata. The sequence goes on from NW_017672389.1 coordinate 155,841, forward strand.
ATATCAATTTCGAGGGTTAAATTTCATAAGTTTGAAAATCGACTGAGAGCTCGGGAGAAGGCGATTTTGAGTGGGTTTCGAAGAGAAAATCATTGGGTAATGTTTCCTTGATCCCTTTTCATTATATTTCATCATTATATAGCTAAATACATCATTGGAATTTGAATTTAGGATCAAAAGTTGGTTAATTTGGGGTAAAACTTCATTGCCTAAACTATTGAGTTTTGAGTGGGCATTTGACCTCCGATTTGGGAGATTTTTATATGGTTAGACTCGTGAGAGTATGAGGGTTCTGAAAATGTGAAAATTATTCGATTCCGAGATGTTGGCTGGAGGGGCGTTTTGGTCATTTTACCTATTTTTTTTGCCCTAGCTGTAAATTTATTAGCGGAATCAGTTGTTTGCAATATTATTTACAATGTGTAATTGAATTGAATAGATTTGGGCCATTTGCAGTCGGATACTCGTGGCAAGAGCGTGATTTCTAGTTGATATTGAGCCGGTTCGAGGTAAGTGGCTTGTCTAACCTTGTGTGGGGGACCTTTCCCCTTAGGATATTGTCATTTGGTATTTTGAGTGCCTTGCACGCGAGATGACGAGCGCGTACTTGAGCCAATTGTTGAAAATCCGGTTTTACTTAAGATATTGCGATTGAGTTTCTTTCATATTTGCTTTATTCTGCTTGCAACTATAACATGTGCTAGATTAGGAGAGCATGTTTAGTTGTTTTAACTTGTCTACTTGCTTAAGTTGCCTTGACTGTACTACATGAAGCATGTTAGGCCAGTACTACCCGTTGCTTGTCTTTGTACTTCATTTCTGTGTATTTTCTGGTTGTGATTGCGCATTTACATTGGGACTACGGATGTGGGATTTCGGTAGCTCCCCCCTTGTTTGTTTACTTTGGGACTACGGGTTCGATTCCCGGTAGATCCCCCTGCACTTTTACTTTGGGACTGCGGGTTAGATTCCCGATAGATCCCCCTGCACATTGATAGTTGGACTACGGGACGGTATCCCGGGAGATCCTTCGGATATATACATATGATGGACTACGGGACGGTATCCCGGGAGATCCACTGGACAGTTGAGAAAAGGACTACAGGACGGTATCCTGGGAGATCCTCATTGTTACCATTGGTATTGAGCTGTACTTATTCTGTGGTTGTTCCGTTCTTGTGTATTTGTTATTGCCCTGTTTAACCTGTCTTGTTTCATTGCTGTATTTATTATTTCTGTCAGATTATCATACTCTTAAGTATTGTTATTACTATATTTTGTCTCAGTATGGCCCTGACCTTCCTCGTCACTACCCAACCGAGGTTAGGCTTGGCACTTACTGAGTACCGATGTGGTGTACTCATGCCCTTCCTGCGCATGTTTTTCATGTGCAGATCATCCAGGTACCTCTACTCAGGCGCACTATCAATGAGGCAGGAGGACTACGGAGACTTCGAGGTAGATCTGTTGCGTCCGCAGACCGACGAGTCTCCCTCTTATTCTATCTTTAGTACTTAGTTTTCTTTCTTTCGGTTGTTAGAAATTCTGGAGTTTGGAACCTTTACTATACACTTCTGTAGCCTGTGTTGCCCGTGAGTTTCCGGGTTTTGGGAATTGTTTTAGACTTGTGATATTGAGTTGTACTTGCCAAGCGGCATTCAGTACAGTTTCCTCTAGATATTTGATTTGATTTTCTCTATTTTCCCGCAATTACTATACTTCCACAAAAGTTAGGCTTACCTGGTCATGGGGACCAGGTGCCGTCATGACATGTTCACGGTTGGTGAACTAGGGTCGTGACAACAATGTTAGAAGTGTGAAACAGTTTAGAGTTAAGGACACACCAAGAGTAAAAAATAGTTTAGGAAACAGTTTAAAAGAAAGGCATGCTGATTGTAAGAAAACACATAGGTTTAGTTGAATGGCAATAGTGAGAGCATACCAGTTAAGGGAGCAGAAACAGAAGGTAAAGTAGGCAGCATTCAACAGCCTAGCCCTGGCTTTCAGCCGGCTAGACAAGCAATGAACACAAGTAACAGAGAGAGAGATGAGAGAAAGCTTTTGTGTGTGTGTGTGTTTTGAACTATTGTTCGTTCGTGCTTAAAGAAATCAAAATGAGAGTTTATATAAAACTTAATAAGGTAGGACAAATAAGGTAAAGGATAAATCAGAGCTCATAAAACAGGGTAATCAAAATAAATACATCAGTTAATTAGGGACTTAACTCGATCAATTTCCACAGAAGAATCCGGAAAGGACCCCCTCAAATTGGGGAAATCCCTTAATGATTCATATTGGGATTCAAATAAGGCAAACAAATCAATAGTATACCATAAGAAGTCAATTAGATCCCTAAATCAGACTAATAGTCTAATTAAGGCAAGCGGTACTAATTAAAGTCACAAATAAGGAAAATAGGTAAGTCACAGAGAAGTACTAATCTTAACGGGAAGAATTTGTTCAATATCCTTAATAGAAATCCAATTAAGCATAAAGATATCCCAAAGAATACTGGTTTTAACAGGAAAAATTGTTCAAGACAAAAGAATAGAGTCAGTCAATACAACGGGTTCACAGAAGTAAACACAATAACGAAAAAAATGAAGAAATCAGTGTCACAAACAGGAACATCTAGGGTTTAAACATATACACGAAAATTAGTCAAACATGTAAAGAAACCATTAGTTTAAACACTGAAATGTTTAGAAAATTTTTTGAAGAAAAGTTTGGTATGAACCCTAATTTTAGAAAGAGAAAACGAAGCCGAAACAATTAATTAAACCAAGAGATTCTTAAAAGAAAACACCCAATGATACTCGAATAACTTCAGATCTACAAAGATCTGAGAAGATTCGAACAGTAGTGAAATTAGGGTTTTCAGAAAAATGGTAAAGATGAAGAGAATCAATCGAAAACCCATGGATTCGTACTAGAAGCTAGAGGAAATCCATACTCACAAACGAAAGTGGCCTGAGACACGCCAGTAAAAAACTTTCACGCCAGAACAGGTTGGATTTCCATGAGACCTTCTCAAGGACTCATGAAATCAAGCAGCCAAAGCGTATAGGAGACGGATGGTGGTCGGAGAATGCACATAAACACCATGGAAAGGAGGTCTCCGCTGGTGAGGGCGATTAGGGTTAGGGGTGAATTGAGAGAGAGTTGGAGAGCTTAGGGAACGAAGGCGGCAGAAATGAAAGAATGAAGGAGTTTAGGGGGTCGTTTGGGATTAATATGGTAAGTTTAATTGTGGACCGTTGATCTAAAAGATCAACGGCCACGATTAAACGGGGTTATTGGGTCGGGTAGGTTTAATTAGGTTAGGGTCGTTTTAAATTGGGCTTGGGGTTAATAAACTGGATTGGGGTCCGATTTTGGGTGTAAATTAGGGGCTGTTATTTAAATACCCATTTTACTAATTAAAATAATTTTAAAAATATCTAATTATATGATAAAAATGATTTTCAAGCATAAAGGTGATCTAAAATAATTATTCAATATTATAAAAATATAAAAAGTCATTTTCTGTATAAATAATGTAGTTATGCCTATGTAGAGGCTATACTTACACAATATGCAATTATAGTCTTAAACATGCAAATGTGATTATAAAAAATGCAATTAGACTGTTTGAACACTCATATGAACATAAATGATGAATTTAGATGATTAAATCATCATAAAATAATATGAGGGATAGTTTTGAACATTTATGTAATTAAAAAAATGCAGAAATAATTAGATTTAGGGCCATTGAAAATTGTAGAACACTTGTGCATGTTTGTAAATGCATGTACAATATTTTGAAAGTATTTATGCAAAATTTAAAATATTTGAGGGAAAAATTGGGTATCAACAGCTGCCCCTCTTTACCCGGGAAGGATGAAAGAGTTTTCGGGTAAAGAAATGATGAGCGATTTTGACCGAATGGGTGTTTTGAAAATGTTTTATTTTCAGATAGCATGAGGAAACTTTTGACACCTTCACCCCTGTGATCTGGGAGGGGGTTATTGCGGACATTTGGCGTAGCCTCCTTCACCTGGATGATCTTGCTGTCAATCAAAGCCTGGATTTTGTCCTTCAATGTGTGGCACTCGTTGATGGTGTGCCCTTTCATGCCCGAATGGTATGCACAAGTCTTATTTGGGTTAACCCATTGGGATGAGTTCTCCGTGGCAGCAGGGATGGGAGTGTCGTAGCCAGCAGCCTTCAACCTTTCATATAGCTGGTCGATGGGTTCAGATTTGGCAGTGTATTGTTTGGGTGGTCTGCGGTCAAAATTAGGTCGTGGTCTTGGGTAGTTTTGACGAGCTGGAGGTGACTGAAAATAAGATGGTTGGGAATTAAAGGTGTGATAGGCAGTGGCTGGTTGGGAATATCTGGGGGATGAGGGTTGATATGTAGGTGGAGGTGCCGGTTGATATGTGGGTGGAGATGCTTGATATGTGTGTGGAGGTGCTTGATATGCAAGTGAGGAGGTTCGGTAGACGAATGGAGTTTTGGGTCCTTGGGCGACCATTACTGCTCCCACGTCCTTCTTCTTAGATATACCCCCTGACTACAATGCTTTATTAGTGGCCTGCAATGCCTCAAAGTTTGTTACCATCCCGCTCTTGATGCCTTCTTCGATCCTTTCACCAAGTTTGATAATATCAGAGAACTTATGGTTTTCAATAACCATTAACCTTTCATAGTATTGTGGATCCTGTGCTCTGACAAAGAACTTGTTCATCTGTTTCTCGTCCAATGCTGGCCTGACTTTGGCTGCTTCTAACCTCCAACGAGTAGCGTACTCGCGGAAAGTCTCAGTGGGCTTCTTCTTGAGGTTCTGAATGTAGAAGACATCTGGTGCATTCTTTGTGTTGAACCTCAACCGATCCATGAAATCAGATGCCATACACACCCAGTTGGACCATTTCTTAGGATCCTGGGTGATGTACCAAGACAAGGCATCTCCCGTAAGACTCCTCATAAAAAGCTTCATCCGGATCTTTTCATCTTTTCCGACCCCGACAAGCTTGTCACAATAGATCCTTAGATGAACCCTGGGATCACCTGTACCGTCAAACATCTCGAACTTGGGAGGTTTGTAACCCTGTGGCAGTTCTACATCCGGCTGTATGCATAGGTCTTCATAGTTCAGACCTTCTATCCCCCTGCCTCATTCTACGCCTTGAACTCGGTTGGTCAACTTCTTGAGCTCCTCAACTAGGTTCTTAATGAGCATGTCCTTCTCAATAGATTCCGGTGCATAGGAGATGTGTTGAGTGGAGTGAGGTAGGGTCTCCATATATATAGGGTTGTTTTGGTGACCAAAAGTTTGAGTATAGTGGTGATCATTGGTGGAATTCTGGGGTTCAAGAATGACTGGTGGAGTATTTTGTGGAGTGTGGTAGGTGTTTGGCTGGTACTGTGGTGGGATAGTTTGACTTTGTGGTGGAGTTGTATAATGGTGAGGTACGGGAGGATTTTGTGGGCGCTTGTTGGGTGTGTTTTGAGGTGGTGCGAGGTTCTGAGTGTTTGGATGACTGATGTCTGGGACGCTGAGTGAGAAGGATAGGTTTGCCACATTCCGTACATGCTCAAGCTCACCTTGGAGTTCCGGTATTTTCTGTTCGAGCCATGAAACTGCATCATTTGGGGCCTGAGTACCCCGACCATCAGAAGTTTCTGCATGTTCAACCTGTGTGTTGTTTTCCTTTCTGGTGACGTTCATATATTCCATTTTTGCTTTTCCATTGCCTTTTGGTGGACTAGGAGGAGGATAAGGTGGAGGGCCCCTGAATCTTGTGTGATAAGCTGATGATGCCAGTATGCACGAACCAACCTTAGGGGATGGGAATAATAAAGAATAAAGAAAAACAAAAGGTAAACAAGTCAGTAAAGGTTCTGAAAAGTTTGTAGTATTTAAACACATATTACGGGAATGTAAATTCGCGTCCTAATTTGGGAGCCCCGTTGTGCCCGAGGTAGGCCTAGCGATAAATAGGTTTGGAGAAATTTAGTGACAATAATTGCCTCATTTCATTAATGTAAAAATAGAGCACCTAAAACGACACTAAATAAGATAATGTTACTAATGGCACTTGGCCTTATTAAATTTTAAAAAAAAACAAGTAAACCTAATCTATTTGGTTCCAGAAGGACCCTCTCCAGACTGGATGCTCTTATCGATCAATTCCCCCAGTTCGCGCAGGTTCAGCAGTAAGAATGCCCTTGCCAAATGTCCTCCTTCGTTTCCCTTAGCGTTCTCGCAATCGGTGACTCTCTTCCTCATTTTCCCCTACAATTCCATTAGACTGTACTCCACATATTCCAGCCTTTCGCTGGATTTAACAGCCCTTTCCTTCCATTCATTGATCATTCCCATGTCAGCCTTATGCTTCTCCATATTCTCAATTTCAGACTCGCGAATTCTTTTGCGCAATATGTTGTACTTCACCTGTGCTTCGGCAACTTCGTCTATGACCCTGTTTCCTGGACCAACCCTTGGCTCGAAGATCCCTGCTATGTTGTCATCCAACCATGAGGGGTAAAAGTATGTATGACCCGCATGATATCGATCCGGCTCGATGGTATCCTTTTCCACGACAATCTTCAAGTGCCACATGTGTTGTGCTTCATTTTTATATGGGATGGCGTCACCCTGAAAATCGGCTATAAAGTGACTCATTTTAGCGACTCGCAGTATGACCTGTCTCCTGCCTACCTGTCTTATAACCTTGAGGGGAGCATAAGGGTATATGCCCCTTAACCCAATCAGTACCAAGTGGGGAACATCCCTGGATCTGATGATGAACTCGTCGGTAGGGAACCACTCGAACATCCATTGAATCTGGTCCTCAATCAAATTGTTGAAAAACTGCACCCATCCTACAGCATTCTTAGGTTAAGCAAACATGTCTGGGATATAGGTCATTCTCTTGGGATGATGGAAGGCTATGTGATCATTCCATGGCCTTCGTGGAAATTCCTAACGGTATTGACCCTTTTGGAGATGTTCTAACAGCCAAACTTGTAGCAGCAAAGTGCAACCCTCGAAGAATCTGAACCCCTTCTGACAGCGTTCCATGGCCTGGTACATATCTACAATGATCATAGGGACAATGGTATATGTCTGCCCCTCGATCCCGTCCATCAAAGTTTTGGCCACCATGGCCAGCCTGGTGTGGATTCTGTCCCCTTGGATCGAGAACACTAGCATGCCCAAGAAACACACAATGAACACAAAGACCCTACGATGAATACAACCCAAGGAGGTGATGGAGAATTCATCATCAAAAATACGGTAAGAGCTACTGTGACCGTATCGTTCATAGAGGAAGTCGAAAGGTATGTAGGAGTTTTTCAGGCATTCCAAGTCACATTCTTCTTTAACCCCATCATCTTCAAAAATCCCCTAGTGGTACGATTTTCAGGTACCAATAGACCAGGGCTATCCCAAGGCAACCCAGCAAATCCCCCTATTTCTTCCAAGAGGGGGGTCATGTCTATATCTCCAAAGCGGAACACAGCCCTTTCTTTGTCCCAGAACATGGTGGCGGCTTCGATCAACATTTTGTTTGGCTGAAGATCTAACAAAGAAGGCAAATTTCCTAAGACTCGTTTCACATGATTTTGGTCACTTGAGGGAAGATCTCTCCACCAATCTAGCAATAGTGAGGGTATGCTACCGACCATGCCGAACCTGGGGACTTCGTGCCTCATTTTATGCAAAACAAAAGATGGTTAGACCCTTTCCCCCTCCAGGTTCGTCTATTTATACAACAATGATTAGCATATTGGCACTTACTTCTCCAAATTAATGCACACAATCGTGGTTGCGTCCGTTGGGATTATGGAAAACCCGATGGACTTTTGGGTGAGGCTTGTCTTAAAGGGTTATTATGTGGACAACATATTGACCCGGCTAGGTTTGACCATGATGCATGCACAATTGAACAGAGTAAGGTTGCTATAGAGGTCTAGACTAGGACCCTCAAGCGGACAACTTGAGGGGGAAAGGCACGGAACCGTCGAACGCACTGTTGATCGACTAGTTTTACCGCAAATACGCCTTTTGGAATTTAAAAGGGTGATATATAGGAAGAGCGCAAACACTCATCAAGCGTTGCGATAGGATTGATTACGCACGAGTGGAATATGATGTTGAGCATGATTTATGCAACAATAAATAGCATGTTGTCAAGTATTTGCACGTTTAAGAATGATAAATACGGTATTTAAATAATTGAAAGACAGTTACAAAAAAAAACAAGGAGACAAGTCAGTTTCGGGAAATAAAGGAAATCATAAATGCTTGAAAATAAGCAATTAAATCCAAGTAAGGGGGGAGGGGTGCACAGAATAAAGCATGCTTAAGACTAATTCACAAAAACAAGTTCGTTATGGTAAAAGCCTAAAATATCCCCAGCAGAGTCGCCAGGCTGTCGTGCCCCCTTTTTCCTCGCGGAGTCCGGGTTTCGACATTCATTGGGAACAACTCATTTCCTTTCGGGAATTGGGTATTTGAATTTGAAGAGTCGCCACCTAACGGATTAAGGTGCATTAGGGAACCTAAAGAAAGTAACTCATAAACCGGTTTGCATTACCAGAGATTGGGTAAGGGCTCGAAATAACCTTGAGGGGAAGGTGTTAGGCATCCCTCGCGGTCTGAAACGGTGGGTCCCGGCCGAACTCAAGTTATGTGAATTAGTCTTGTAAACAGATAAACAAAATTAGAAAAATTGATATTACATTTAAAACAGAAGGGTAAAAGGGGTCCTAGGTTTTTAGCCTACAGGATTACATCTGTAAAATACCCAGTAAACCTTCCTCAACTAGAGGGGTTACACGTGGCATTAGCGCACAGGTCATCATATCCTTTTACTACCCATTTACCCTCCCCTTAGTGGTTATATAAGCGCTTTTAATTGAATGAACTCTATGCGTACATTACCCGTCCCTTCCTTGTGGCCCTGGAGGTACTTAGGCAGTTCTAGACTTTCCTAAGGTACTTAAAGGAGAAAAATCTAGGCGACAATCAAAACAATTAGGACTGTCAAGTAAAGAACAATCAAAGGGGCTCACGTTTACCTCCACAAATAAGCAAACAACAGCACGTCTCAAACAGCAAGATTTCAGACATTTCCAAAGGTCCTAGAGCGGGATATCTAGGTGAGCAAATAAAATGTATGCAGCATCGTGTTAAAGCGAGGTGATAGAGACCTAATCACTTTGCCTACTGATTTTAAGACCTGTTGAAGCTGGGCAGTTCACAAATAACAAAAGCGTAATTTTACAGTTTGCAGGATTTTAGTCGCCCTACAGGCTTGCCTAGGCGTGTAACAGTGATGTCCTATGAACATGGTATCTAGTCATTGATCAGAAGTGCAATAAACCAGCAAAACAGTTGTAACGAGCAGTTTGAGTTCATTGTGTCCTATAGGCATGCTGTCTAGGTGCAAACGTTACAGAACAGTTTTATACACATTATCTCTATAGTCATGATACCTAAGTGTGTAGGATACTTTTTTAAAATTACTCTTATGGACGTAGTTGCTACTGAAGAAACTAATTTTGTACGATCTAGATGCAGTCATAGTATTTAGGCGAGGGTAATAAAAAATCCTAAAGCATGGTTTCTAATGCACATAAGAGAATAAACATGATTATTAGGCAGATTTAATAGCAACCTAGTGATAGGATTTCTAAATACGCGTGACATATGCAGAACTTTAGAAAGCAGAAGTTTTAGAACAAATGATATAATGCACCTATAAACAAGCACAAAATAATCCCCTAAGCATGGTTTCTAATGCAAGTAGACAATCATAATGATCCTAAGAGCATGATTTCTATCCGATTTCCCACAATATATAATATAATATATATATATATATATATATATATATATATATATATATATATATATATATATATATATATATATATATATATATATATATATATATATCCCTCCCATTTAACTAATAATCCCCAGTATCTGTTTACAAAGATTATTACAGACCATAAAACAAATGAATTGCAAAAATAAACTAAACTATGTTATAGGGAGCCTGAATAGGCCCGACATGAACTTGAAAAAAAATCAGGCGTCCAACAGTCCAAAGTGCCATAGTCTCATAGTTCACCCAATGGTATCCTGGTGTGTCAAAGTTCCCAAGGGCCTCAGGGATCTTAGGCAATGTTCACACCAGAAAACTTTCAAAGAGAAGTAGTTATTTGTGCAGTGTGGTGAGGCCAGCCCTAGTGTGCCAGAGTTCGGAGGAATCTCATGGATTTCTAGGCAGTACACACATTGGAGGGGCATGATCCTAAGTATTCTAAGAGTAAGAGTGGGAGAAGTGCTTGAAAGAGTGGAAAACAGTTTTAAGAAACAGTCCAGAAGTAAAACAATTCAGAGGTGAACATAGTTTAACAGGGGAAAACATTTAGGAGTGAAAAATAGTTTTAATAGTGAAGCCAATGTTAGAAGTGTGAAACAGTTAAGAGGTAAGGACACACCAAGAGTAAAAATAGTTTAGGAAACATCAAAGCAAAGACTCACATTCAGCTTAGTTTATTAACCGTTACTAGATGAGTATATAGTCACATGCAAAGGGATAGCAGGGCTTAGGAGCAATGTTAGTCAGAGGTGAACATAAGATAGAAGTGACATGCTAATGAAGAAGACATAAGCATGAGTCTGGTTCATATGGAAACACAGAAGTCTAGCTAAAGCAGGAATAAACAGATTGAGAGCAGGACACACATGGATTCAATCAGACAGAAGTATACATGCTACTGCAGTAATATATGCATTGAACAGAAGTAAACATGTTTATTCTAGTGAACACATAGGTTTGCTTAAGCAAAAGAAAGGCATGTTAATTATAAGGAAACACACAAGTCAAATTAAACAGCAGTAAGCATAGATTCTAGTGAACATGCTAATAATCATGAGGCATAGGATCTAATGAGGTAAGCAGGCATGCTAATAATAGGGCACATGGTTGAATTAAATAGCAGTAGACATGCTGAATAGGGAAAACATAGAAGTTCAGAAGAAAGGCATGCTAATTGTAAGAAAACACATAGGTTTAGTTGAATGGCAATAGTGAGAGCATACCAGTTAAGGGAGCAGAAACAGAAGGTAAAGTAGGCAGGATTCAACAGCCTAGCTCTGGCTTTCAGCCGGCTAGACAAGCAATGAACACAAGAAGCAAAGAGAGAGATGAGAGAAAGCTTTTGTGTGTGTGTGTGTGTGTGTTTTGAACTATTGTCCGTTCGTGCTTAAAGAAATCAAAATGAGAGTTTATATAGCACTTAGTAAGGTAGGACAAATAAGGTAAAGAATAAATCAGAGTTCATAAAACAGGGTAATCAGAATAAATCAATCAGTTAATTGGGGACTTAACTCGATCAATTTCCACAGATGAATCCGGAGAGGACCCCCTTAAATTGGGGGAATCCCTTAATGATTCAGATTGGGATTCAAATAAGGCAAACAAATCAATCATATACCATATTGGAGTCAATTAGATCCCTAAATCAGACTAATAGTCTAATTAAGCCAAGCAGTACTAATTAAAGTCACAAATAAGGAAAATAGGTAAGTCACAGAGAAGTAATGATCTTAACGGGAAGAACTGGTTCAAATCCTTAATAGAAATCAATTAAGTAAAAAGAAATCCCAAAGAATACCGGTTTTAACAAGAAAATTATTCAAGACTAAAGAATAGCGTCAATCAATACAACAGGATCACAGAAATAAACACAATAACAAAAAGAACGAAGAAATCAGTGTCACAAACAGGAACATCTAGGGTTTAAACATATACACGAAAATTAGTCAAACATGCAAACAAACCATTAGTTTAAACACTGAAAGGTTTAGAAATTTTTTTGAAGAAAAGTCTGATATGAACCCTAATTTCAGAAAGAGTAAACGAAGCCGAAACAATTAATTAAACGAAGAGATTCTTAAAGGAAAACACCCAATGATACTCGAATAACTTCAGATCTACAAAGATCTGAGAAGATTCGAACAGTAGTGAAATTAGGATTTTCAGAAAAATGGTAAAGATGAAGAGAATCGATCGAAAACCCATGGATTCGTACTAGAAGCTAGAGGAAATCCATACCATACGCACAAACGAAAGTGGCCTGAGACAGGCCAGTAAACAACTTTCTCGCCAGAATAGGTTGGATTTCCATGAGACCTTCTCAAGGACTCATGAAATCAAGCAGCCAGAGAGTATAGGAGACCGGTGGTGGTCGGAGAATGCACAGAAACACCATGGAAAGGAGGTCTCAGCCGGTGACGGCGATTAGGGTTAGGGGTGAGTTGAGAGAGAGTTGGAGAGGTTAGGGAACGAAGGCGGCGGAAATGAAAGAATGAGGGGGTTTAGGGGGTCGTTTGGGATTAATATGGTAAGTTTAATTGTAGACCGTTGATCTAAAAGATCAACGGCCACGATTAAACGGGGTTATTGGGCCGGGTAGGTTTAATTGGGTTAGGGTCGTTTTAAATTGGGCTTTGGTTTAATAAATTGGATTGGGGGGGGGTCCGATTTTGGGTGTAAATTAGGGGTTGTTATTTAAATACCCATTTTACTAATTAAAATAATTTAAAAATGGATAATTAAATGATAAAAAATGATTTTCAAGCATGAAGGTGATCTAAAATAATTATTCAATATTATAAAAATATAAAAAGTCATTTTCTGTATAGATAATGTAGTTATGCCTATGTAGGGGCTATATTTACACAATATGCAATTATAGTCTTAAACATGCAAATGTGATTATAAAAAATGCAATTAGAATGTTTGAACACTCATATGAAAATAAATGATGAATTTAGATGATTACATCGTCATAAAATAATATGAGGGATAGTTTTGAACATTTATGTAATTAAAAAATGCAGAAATAAATGGATATAGGGCCTTTGAAATTGTAGAAAAATTGTAGAACACTTGTGCATGTTTGTAAATGCATGTACAATATTTTGAAAGTATTTATGCAAAATTTAAAATATATGAGGGAAAAATTGGGTATCAACACTCATCGGGCAAATAGAAACATCATACGGACGGATATCACAGCAACCACCGACGAGCAGCCCGCTCCCCCAACAGGTAACACTCACACCGCTGTTAATGCAGGTAACGATGCACTTACAGCCATTCTAAAGAAAATGGAGGAAATGGAAAACGAGAACAAAGAACTTCGTGACCAGATGAGGGAACATCAAGAAAGGGTCGATAAGATACCACCCCAAAACTACTTCCAAAATGGGACGTCGACCGATTCGTCGAACAATCGTACAACGAGGAGGCAGCCCCACATGCCATACCCAGAACCTTCAAGATGCCGCCATATTTGAAAATATATGACGGCACAACAGATCCGAAGATCACATCATTCATTACGTTACAGCAGTAAAGGGCAACGACCTCTCAAAGGAGCAAGTACCATCAGTATTACTGAAAAAGTTTGGCGAGACCTTAACCGGGGGAGCCTTAACTTGGTACTCACAGTTGCCAGCATGGTTTAAAACAACGTTTAAGGAAATGGCTGACAAGTTCGTCACCGCCCACGTCGGGGCTAAGAAGGCGGAAGCTAGGGTAAATGATATATTCGTCGTTAGGCAACTTCCTGGCGAGGGACTCAGGGACTTCTTGGCTCGGTTCAACAGGGTAAGAATGAGCTTATCAAATGTATCGGAAGGGATGGCAGTGGCTGCTTTCCAAAATGGGTTGAGCCGGAATGGGTCGAGAGCGACCAGAAAACTATTGAGCAGACTCATAAAATACCCTCCGACTACTTGGGAAGAAATTCATAGCGCCTACTGCGCCGAGGTGAGGGCAGACGAAGATGACCTTAACGGTCTGATCCAGCGGTTAACGTCGGTCCAAATAGAACCAAGGAAAGACCGTCGTAATGACGGTCGAAGAGACCAGTCAGGTCCATGCCTCAATCAAGACAGACACGAACCTTATGTCAGAACAGCCATTCCATCATCTCCTCGCCAGGGGAAGGACCGTCCAGGTCACATACATGGGCTCAGCGGAACGAACAAGGTATGCCTCCACCCTTATCTGCTCACAATTTTTGTGTTTCCCCTTCAGAAATAGTGTACGCACTAGAGAAGCTCGGCCCAAAGGTGAAGTGGCCACAGAAGATGAAGTCCGACCCAAATACCAGAAAGTAAAATGTCCTTTGTGAGTTTCATCACGAGCGGGGCCACAAGACCGAGGACTGCATAGCCCTACGGCAAGAATTAGTTAACATGCTTCACCAAGGGCACCTGAGAGAGCTTATGAGCGACTAAGGATGAGCCAACTTTGGTCGCGGACAAGAACCAACACCAAGGCCCTCCAAAGCCACCCTCGCCTGCCCGCACCATGCAAAAGATCATCGGCGGAGGCGATGAAGCAGCAATCAACCACGTGAAGTTTACCACCACGCACAAACTCAAGCGATCATTCACCCACGAACGGTATGATGACCTCGGAGAAAGTATCATCTTCAATAAGTTAGATACCAACGGTTTGACTTTTCCTCACTTCGATGCTCTTGTCATTACTTTGCGTATTTCAGATACTAACGTAAAAAGAATAATGGTAGACGACAGAAGCGGCGCGTGTATTATTCACTCTCGAGTTCTTGCACAAATGCGACTCGAGGACAAAATAGTACCATGCTGCATAACACTAACGAGTTTTAACAATGCAGTCCAACGAACTTCAGGAGAAATAACACTACCCGTTCTGGCTGGGGGCGTCACCCTAGAAATAACATTCCATGTCATGAACCAAGACACAGCTTACAACGACATCATAGGATGACCATGGATACACGCAATGAGAGCCATCTCGTCCAGCTTGTATCAAGTAATCAAGTTCCCTACTCTATGGGGGATATTCAGCATCAGAGATGAACAGCGCACAGCCCAAGAATGCTACCGCATCGCCCAAGATTGTACGCACACTCAACAGCTAAAAAGGACAGACTCGGAAGCATAGTAATTACCCAAGTCGGGGTCGGAACTCAACGAGTAAAAAGACATTATCAAGGACCCCAGCGTCGTGGAATCCGCAGGGTCAACAGTAGAAGATCTTGATCCCGTCCAATTAGACAGCAGCGAAAATAGCAAAAAGGCTGACATAGGCCATAAACTCTCCGAGCCAGGTAAATTTCATGAGTTTTTAACTAATAACGCCGTTCTGTTTTCTTTTTCCCACGCAGATATGCCAGGAATCCTGAAAGACGTTGCCACACACAAATTGAACGTCAATCCCATTTACCCTCCAGTATGACAAGTAAGGAGAAAATTCAATGTCGCAATCAACGAAGCCGTCAGCGATGAGGTGGATAAGCTACTCGCTAACAGCTCCATCCGGGAGTCAAAATACCCTCAATGGGTCGCCAACGTGGTCATGGTGAAAAAGAAAAATGGGAAGTGGCGGATGTGCGTGGATTTCACGGACTTAAACAAGGCCTGCCCGAAAGACTCGTTTCCATTGCCTCATATCGATCAGCTCATTGACGCAACAGCACGGCACGAGTTGTTAAGCTTTTTGGACGCCTACTCAGGTTACAACCAAATCCTCATGGAGGATGAGGACCAGGAAAAGACTACTTTCATCACCCATCAAGGAACGTACTATTACCGAGTCATGCCATTTGGGTTAAAGAACGCGGAGCAACTTATCAAAGATTGGTAACCAAGATGTTCAACGACCAACTCGGCAAAACAATGGAAGCTTACATAGACGACATGTTGGTCAAATCAAAAAGGAAGGAATACCACATCGATCACCTGAAGGAAGTCTTCAAAATATTAAGGCAATACGGCATGAAGTTGAACATCAAAAAACGTGCCTTCGGTGTAACTTCGGGCAAGTTTCTCGGCTTTTTGGTGTCACAAAGAGGCATCGAGGTCAACCCAGATCAAATCAAGGCCATCGAGGGAATACCTGAAGCATTAACCATCAAGAAACAGGTGCAAAAATTGACAGGCCGCATAGCTGCCCTATCGAGGTTCGTCTCAGGATCCTCCGACAGATGCTACAGATTCTTCAACATGCTCAAAAAGGACAACGGGCTCCAATGGAATGCAGAATGCATTGAGGCCCTAAGAGAACTAAAGGCGTACTTGTCTTCGCCCCCACTACTCACCAAACCAGAACCCAGCGAACGCCTCCTGATATACTTAGCTGTATCAGAGGTTGTAGTAAGCGCAATATTGGTCCGTGAAGATAAAGGTACGCGATCTCCGATCTATTATATTAGCAAAACTTTGGTCGACGCCGAAACGAGGTGCCCTCACCACGAAAAATTGTCCTTGGCATTGGTTGTAGCTTCACGGAAGCTTAGACCCTATTTTCAATGTCACCCCATATCGGTGGTAAAGACTTTTCCCCTATGAAGTATCCTGCATAAACCGAACTATCGGGGAGATTGGCCAAGTGGGCCATAGAATTGAGCGAGCATGATATAACATATCAGCCGCGAATAGCGATAAACTTGCAGGTACTCGCCGACTTCGTCGCCGATTTTAGTGCCAAAATAATGACTGAGGTCGAGCAAGAACTTCTCGTACCTCGCCCAGTCTACCCAACCTATGGGTCCTATACACCAACGGCGCATCCAACGCATCAGGATCTGGACTGGGACTAGTACTCGAAGTCCCAACAGGTGAAGTCATCCGCCAATCCATATGGTGCCCTGATATGACTAACAATGAGGCTGGGTGTGAGGTCGTAATTGCAGAATTAAAGCTAGCTCTCAAATACAGAGCGCGATGAGTCGTCCTTAGATGCGACTCGCAACTTGTTGTCAACCAAGTCACAGGGACTTTCCAAATCAAAGAGCAGGGGCTACGAAGGTAACAGGAAGAAATTCATAAACTGCTACCAGAATTCGACGAATGTCGACTCGATCAGATACCTCAAGCACAAAACATCGAGGCAGACGGTCTCGCCAAGTTAGCAGCGACCACCAAAAACATCACAAAGGAAAACGTAGTCACCGTCCTCCATTCGTCAATAGACCAACTTGAGGTACACTCTGTAAATTTGACTTGGGACTGGCGCAACCATATTATAACATATTTGCAGGAGGGAGTGCTCCCATCAGATAAAAAGGAAGCCAAGAAGCTTCGAATGCAGGCGGCCAGGTATAGCATCATAAACCACGACCTATACAAAAGAACGTTTGGAGGCCCCTTAGCAAAATGCCTAGGGCCAAACCAAACAAGACGTGTCCTCGAGGAAGTACACAAAGGCCACTCTGGTGCCCATACCGGCAATCGGGCCCTTGTTAGATGCCTCATTCGGACGGATTATTATTGGCCTACAATGAAGAAGGAAGCTGTCGACTACGTCAAGAAGTGCGAACAGTGCCAGAAATATGCTCCTATGATACACCAAGCAGGCGAACACCTCCACTCTATTACATCGTCATGGCCGTTCATCAAATGAGGAATGGACATCGTCGGACCCCTCCCAGCAGGGCGAGGTAATGTACGTTTTCTTTTGGTTTTAACTGACTACTTTTCCAAATGGGTAGAAGCATGTGCGTTCACCCAAATACGCGAACAAGAAGTTATCACATTCATATGGAGAAACATCATGTGCCGCTTCGGCATCCCCAACAAAATTAGTTGTGATAACAGACCCCAATTCTCCGGAAAGAAGACCGCTGAGTTCTTCGAAAATGGCACATCAAGCGAATACTCTCCACGCTATATCACCCTACTGGTAACGGCAAGGCCGAATCCTCCAGCAAAACAATACTGAATATCTTGAAGAAAAAGCTTGAGGACACCAAGGGACTATGGCCCGAACTACTACCAGAGGTACTGTGGGCATGCCGCACCACGCCAAAAACACGCACTGGAGAAACGCCATATTCACTAGTCTACGAGACGGATACCATGATACTAGTCGAGGTCGGGCAACCCAGTTTGAGATACCCCAACAAAAGCGGACCAAGCAATTACGAGAACAGAAAAAAGGACCTCGACGAAGCGGAGGAGCGAAGAGACATGGCTTACATAAGGATGGTAACCCAAAAGCAACAAGCAGAACGGTACAACAAAAAAAAAGCAAAAGTACGACCACTCAAAGTCGGAGACTATGTACTCAAGGCCAAAACACAAGCGAGCAAAGATTCAAGAGAAAGCAAACTAGGAACCAATTGGTACAGGCCATATAAAATCACGGCAGCAGCAAACAAAGGATCATTCCAACTAGAAACAATGGAGGGAAAGCTACTACAAAACAATTGGAACGTCGCCCAGCTCAAATACTTCAACCTCTACAAACGGACGCCCTCCACGTCGTACTCTTTATCCCTCACCCGGGTTTTGTCCCAATTGGGTTTTCTCGGGGAGGTTTTTAATGAGGCGATAAAGGGGACGTCTCGAAGTTCAAGTATAATTCATCGCCTCGCCTGCCGACTACTTCTCCAGGCCGAACGATGAAGGGACTGGATACATGGGAACTTCTCCAATATATGTATGGAACAAACAAAAACATGTAATATTCTCCAATGAATGAAATAAAGTAGCATATTTACTCTCCACCAAGTCTGTTTACACTTTACATTCAACCTCGCTCGAATTTCTTTACATTCGACCTCGCTCGAATCACTTTACATTCGACCTCGCTCGAATCACTTTACATTTGACCTTGCTCGAATCACTTTACGTTCGACCTCGCTCGAATTACTTTACGTTCGACCTCGCTCGAATCACTTTACGTTCGACCTCGCTCGAATTACTTTACGTTCGACCTCGCTCGAATCACTTTACATTCGACCTCGCTCGAATCACTTTACATTCGACCTTGCTCGAATCACTTTAAATTCGACATCACTCGGTCGAATCACTTTACATTCGACATCGCTCGGTCGAATTACCTTACATTCGACCTCGCTCGAATTACCTTACATTCGACCTCGCTCGAATTACCTTACATTCGACCTCGCTCGAATTACCTTACATTCGACCTCGCTCGAATTACCTTACATTCGACCTTGTTCAAAATCTTCAATGTTCGATCGCGTCGAACGTCGATCTCATCAAAAAATCAGGGACTTCCCCACATAGCAAAAAGAAAAGAGAATGGAAATCAAGAAATACATAGCAAAAAGGGAACTGTTCGAATTACTTTACATTCGACCTCGCTCGAATTACCTTACATTCGACCTTGTTCGAAATCTTCAATGTTCGAACGCGTTGAACGTCGATCTCATCAAAAAATCAGGGACTTCCCCACATAGCAAAAAGAAAAGAGAATGAAAATCAAGAAATACATAGCAAAAAGGGAACTGTTCCATTTCAACTGTTGAGTTACAATACTTTTTACAAAGGGCTCAAAGATGCCCTCACAAAAACAGCATAGCAAAACAAAAACTAAGTACAACTGCTTTACGCCACATCACCCCCATCGGCGTACTCGTCATCATACCAAGAGTTGGAGGCGAGCCTATCCGCATCGTTGTCAACCTCATCCCCACCAGGCGTACCAGGGGCGTAACCATAAGCTTCACAGGCCGCACGTGCCTTGACACGGACGCCCTCGAGTTCTTTTTCGGAAATTTTACCGATGGCCTTCAAAGACTTATACACGTCAAGTTGAGCCTCGGCGTGAACCCACATCTCATACAACTCCCGCGGCACACCGGGATTAGCAGAAGTATGAGACTTAGACGACTGTGACTGCCGTCGTACCTCCTCATCCTTCAAGACAACGGCCTGCTCGTTCAATCCAGACAACTCTGCCTCCAGACCCTGCATCCGCTCTTCTAACCTCGCCACCTTAAGCGCCGATGTCTCTACCTCATTATCCCGCTCGGACCTACAAACGCGGAGGGCATCTTCTAAGGCCGCCACTTCAGCCATAGCGGCCATTCTTCCTTTCTCGGCACGATTCAATTCTTCGACCTTGGCGCTCAACTCACCCCTTAGATCGACAGCCTTCTCCTCCCTTTGCCCGAGTTTGGCAGTTAAGGATGCCACCTGCATTTGAAGGTCAGTGTTCTCAGCCATCACCCCCTTGCTCACCTCGAGCTCGTCCTCCTTGGCTTTTAGAGTTGCCTCAAGCTCGTTGCACCTACCGATGGCTCTCATTAGCTCATCACCCCTCTCCCTTAGCTCTTCATCTTTCTTCATCAACTCATCATCTTTCTGTTTAAGCCCATCACGAAGCGACTGAAATTCACCATCCTGGTTGAGGAAGTCGGCCAGAGTTTGGTGCTTAGTACGGTACTCCGCATATTTGGAAGTCATCTTCTTAAAAATGATCGTCCTTCGCTCCTCCCTCCAATCACGTTAGATCCCCATAATAAGAGTCTGACATGCAAAAGAAAGGAGTCAGTATGGGCAAATTACACATGCGAAATAAATCCCAACATTAAAAAGCACTTACTCGCAGAGCCATGCCGGATATACCCAACGACAACTCTGCATCGTTCATCGCTTGTAGCGCCGTGTTTTCAGAAGACGCGCATAGGGGAGCAAAGGACTGTCAATGGCACCAAAATCGAAGCGACAGACGCACAGACGCTGCATCGGAAAGACGCGTAATGATGGCGCGCGTGGCCATGACGTCACCTCATGATAGCCACACCAACCGCAGCCCCAGTGGTTGCGCCATTTTCTCGACCTCGGCCGATTCGACCTAATCAACACGACCAAATTTCTCAATGGACGCAAACCGGGTCCGCTTACTAAGGATGTGCAAGACCATGACCTCAACAAGCGGAGGGACTAACTGTATTGGTCTAAATTTGGCGACTTGGTAACGGTAGATAAACAGGATCGAGGACGAGGTCGACCACGGCGTAATAGCGGGAGGCCGTCCTTGGGAAGGCTATTGTCAAGAACGAGCAGCTCGAATAAAGAGATAATGGTAGGATAAATTATAAATAGACATAAGCAATATTCCTCATTTTGTACTTTTTAGGGTTTCTTGGAAATACCCCTTACAAATAGTAAGAGATAGAGAACAAAGTGGGGATCTTCACTTTTCTGATAAGGGCACATTGTAAAAGGTTGACTCGAGAGAATATATAAAAGTTGTCTTGTTCACTAATTATCTTATTCAAGCACGCGTTATTTAATCTTTGTTCACAAGATCCAAAGATTCCGTAACCATCTTCACTTCTCATCTTTCCACATTGTTGTCAGGAGAAAGAACCATCCAAATCATATAATAATAGGGTGGTAGATTCTTTCTTATTACATCTATTGCCATTATCTATATTTATTGCATGTTCATGTTATCATATATATTGGTATCCATTGAGTACAAACGTGCTATTTAATGCTACCAAACGTCGTTTATCTTACCGATTTCCTACAATATTTGATCTAGAATTTATTATTTTTAACTAAGATTTATCCTTCATTTCATCATTAATTAGTTTAGTAAAAGAATTAGAACTTTTTGGTCAAACAAAAGGGAAGAAATTTAAAAAGAAAAAAGAAAAAAGTGCCAAGTGAGAATTTTACTCTTACGGATTATCAAAGTTGTGATATTGGACGAAAAGCAATGATTCTTTGCCTCTCCACCAGATGTTTTAAGTCTTCACATTTTGGCCATCTGGATATTCTGTATATGTGCTTTTGGCATTTTGTCATTCTTATTCCTAGATATGGGGAAATCACTACCAGTCCAAGGTTTGATTTTGATACTTCATATCCTACTAAGATTTTGATCTTTTGCCAATTGCCAATTGTCAATTTCCATATATTATTATTATTACTATTTATTTATTTTCTTGTTATAAAATTCTTTACGGTTGACTCATTGGACAAATTAAAATGACTTTTTCCCGGAACATAAGTTTTGAATATGTAAATTGAAAAATATTCACTACTAAAAAACAGCGAATTTGCGACAGTCAAATCAGTCCGAAATCGTGTTTTTCGACAGATTTTCAACTGAAAAGTGTCAGTCGGAACACGTGGTCGCAATATATTTGCGACAGAATCAGTCAGGACGGATTCAGTCGCAAACTCAAAAATTATTTAAGCGATCTGCGACCAAATCAGTCGCAAAATTTGCGATTGATTCAGTCGCTGACCAGAAATAAAAAAACAAATACAAATTAAAAGTTTCTACTGATTCCGTTGGAAAATTTAAAAATAAAATTAGTTTTTAATTAGTTGTTCTGATTGAAACAGTCGTAAATATTAAATTATTATTAATTAAAAAATTTAGAAATTCTGCATTTGCGACTGATTCAGTCGCAAATATTAATTATTAATTAATTAAAATTTTCAAAAATTCTCCATTTACGACTGATTTAGTCGCAAATCTTAATTAAATTTTCTTAGGAATTTTTAATTTTGCGACTGAATTAGCGGCAAATCTGGGTAATTCTTGGTGAAATTTGCGACTGATTTAGTCGCAAGTTTCGGCATTTTTATGACTGATTTAGTCGCAAGTTTCGGCATTTTTATGCAGAACTCTACCGTATTTCTAATTATACCACCTGCCAAATAAAACAGCCAATCAGACACCTAACAATTAACCAAAAATCTAATATAACAATCCAAAAACCTAATATAACAATCCAAATCCAATATTTACTACAAAACGAATAGTAACATTTATAAAAATTAAACCAACTATCAAACATGTCTCTAACTTCAACTCTAAAATATTCAAATAGCCTATTCAGAATCAGTCTCCTCAGATTCTCAAAGTACTCCACTGCAACTCCTTTCTTGCTTTTCTTTTTTAACAATTTTTGGATCAAAGCCTGAGTTGCTTGAAATTCTTGCGACATTTGATCCATTTTTTGACGCGTAGCTTCCATATCTTCTTGGATCTAAATTCATAAATTTATAGATTTAGTAAGTTTACCATTAAATAACCTTAAAGGTCAAGTTAAAATCTTGGATCTGCTTGTACTGCGGAGTGATTATAATCATATATTAATCAAGAGAGAGACAAAAGCTTAAAACATGACATATATCATTCAAAGAGGAAAAGATCACTTCTAATCTCCCCATTCTCCCACGCCAAATAAAGAGGTTGTGTTTGGACACCATAATGTAATTAATAACTAGGCTGCATGTGTAATTACTAAAATTTTCATAGAGTAGTGTTTACACGTCATAATAATTTCATGAGAACGGTTTGTTTGTAAAAATATAATATAGTGCAATTGCTCTATCGTGTAGTGATTAGATGTTTTTTTTGTTTCAAAAATATAGATTAATTATAAAAACTTAAAGCAATATTTTTTTATGAACAGGTAAATACGCTTTATATAAGGTAGAAAACAACCGTTTATCTGAGAAATATCAAATATTTTATTACTAGACATCTTAAAGTACATATTGCTTTGTTAAAATATTGTGATTTTAAATATTAAGTGAAAAAATTATAATTAGTTAAATAAAATATAATATCCGATCAAACAACTCTTAGGAATAGGAGCAGGTTTAACCAGTGGCGAAGCCACATGGTCATAAGGGTGGCCAATTGACCACCCTTGTCGAAAAAATTACACTGTGTACATAAATAAAATATTACGTTTTAGAGGTATATAACATATATTGAACATCATTTGTTGGAAAATTTTTCTGTTTCTTTCAAATTTGAACACCCTTAGGAAAATTTCTAACTTAGTCGTTGGGTTTAACAAAGAAATAGGAGCAACAAAATATGAAATGGCATAGTTTCGTTTCAACAGTATATCACGTGAAATACCCAAAAGCAACTAATCAACTTGAGATTTTAGATGCTATATCTACCCAAACCAATTATGTGTATCTTTACTAGGGGACCACCCCCCTCCCCCCCCCCACCCCCACCCACCTTTTATCTTAGTTCTTGATTCCTAAAGAAGGAATCTCAACACTTTCTATGGAAACTTGGGTTGGAGAGATAGGAAGGGAAAAAGGAACTAAACCTAAGCCATTAAACATGCTGAAAGATGCGAGCACTTTTTGCTTTTAAAACAAACACCGAGGATTATGCTATGCATGTGGACTCATGAGGTGATAAAATATAGGCCAGAGAAAACATGCCTATAGATGCCAAAATGGCCATTTTTTTCAACGACAAGAATAAAATAATGTAGCCACAGGTAAGGATTCAAGTGGTTAATCAATGGGGTTCAAACATACATTTCTCACAACATAAGATATATGAAGAATATGTCATATGTCTACCCTTTTCATTTTCTGGTTTATATTAAAACGAGACAAAAAGAAACCCTCATAGAAAAAAAAAAAAGATATATATAATCAACTTCCATCGAAAAAAGTTTGTTGGTCAGTAACGCATGGTTCAAAATTTGTTAGATACTGAACTCATGACTCAACTTTTCTCCACTAAATATACCATATTCTTGTTGATATTGATTGTTACTGCCCATGTCATAGCCCAACATAATTTGATGTCATAAAGTCAAATAATTTAGGACGAACTAGGGTTGGGACTTGTATATCCAACGCATAAAACCTGACAAAAGAATAACGAAGACTTAAATTCTCTATCGTCGTATACAGCTGAGACTTTCCTTGGGTGGTTGTTTTGTACTGTAATAGTGATAGATTCTATGTCCAAATGGCGTAGCTAGGAATTATGTTCAAACTTTAAACAAGTCAATAAATTTTTTTCTGATGAATGGCGTACCAACTTTTTTAATTAAACTACGCAATATTTAGTTAAACAATAAAAATACTTGTAATCGAACAATAATTTTATATATCAAATTAATATAAAAAAGAGAAAAATAGAAATTTTACTAATAAAAGCAAACATAAAATTAAACGAAAGAGAGAGTCGAAAGGGTTTGTAATCTGTACTCTATGGAGAGATTTGTTGAAGAAATTTTTGTAGACCTTGATTTTTTAAATTATAAAATTTATTTAAGAAATAGATTTTTATTTGTATACGGTCAAAATCAGACACGCCCGATTTCCCAGGATCGAGGGATCGCCTTAGGTCCGAGTTCAAGTAAGCTCGAGTTCGAGGTCGATAGACTAGACTCGAGCTCGAGGACGGAATGCAATGCCCAAAGATAGGAGTGCGGGGAATACCGAAGTCAAGTATACTCGACTCCAAAATTGTACCGTTATGGATTTGTAACAGAATGAGCTAGATTCCTGCCACGTCGCCAAGATCATGGCGCAAATCCCGGAATGGGATTGTACGATTCCGTACTAGGCGGTTAGACAGATGTATCAAGAATATTCCTTACTGTAAATAGAAATATACCTTATTTAGGGTTCCCCTATTATATAAAGGGGACCCTAATCATTTGTAACATCATTGGCAAAAATATACTATCCTACTTTTCTCTCTTACTATTAATCAAAATTGTCATTTACATTTATTGTCCTTACTTTATTGCTCTTAGTTCATATCGAGGTCACTAAGCTCGAGGCCACCACTACTGAGTAATATTGGTTTGATTCACTTATTTCTTCCATTTCTACTTCATATTTCTTGATTATTAATTGGTATTGAACTAAATCACATATCTTTGAAACCACAAATCAAATTTAATTATTACTCGTATTGTCAAGGTAAACAGTTTGGCGCCCACAGTGGGGCTAAAGATAATAGTGATTATTTCTTTACTGATTCTCGTTACACAAGTTATTTTACTCTTTTCTTGTCAAGATCTTCTGATTCTCAGGATTAAACATGTCAAACTCGCAAAATACACATGTTTATGACAACGAAGTTCTTGGATTTCATGGGGAAAACAACAATGCAGGGGTCGGTGTACCACCAATAAACCCTGGAGAAGTGCTAGATCTGGAACCAGTGGACGTTAGTTCGCACATTTCTTTAAATGCAGATTTAGACGCAGACCCCGGAGGGAGTGTACGCAGGGAAGCCCGATCTGGGGGCCAAGGAACACCAGGTATAGGAGATGGGGGAGTCAGCCTCCAAGTGATATTCGAGATGCTGCAAGCTCAGTAGTCGCTCAACTTCAAAGTCAGAATAAAACTTCGAGTGTAGCTAAACCAGAAAACACTCGGCGTGCTGAACCAGCACTGGAGAGGTCGAACGGAAATGACTCGGGGACTAACCCCACTATTATGAGGATGCTCGAAGAGCTCACCAAGAGGATCAAGTCCGGGGAAAAGAAGATTGAGGACAATGATAAGAAGGTGGAGACTTATAACTCCCGTGTTGACCAGATACGAAGGGCACCTCCAGTTTTGAAAGGTTTAGATGCAAAAAAGTTCATACAAAAATCATTCCCTCAGAGCGCGGCTCCGATGCCCATCCCTAAAATGTTTTGCATGCCCGATATAACCAAATATAACGGGACAATCGACCCTAATTAGCATATTACCTCATACACTTGCGGGATCAAAGGAAATGATTTTAATGACGTTGAGATCGAATCAGTCTTGTTGAAAAAGTTTGGAGAAACATTGTCGAAAGGAGCTATGATTTGGTATCACAACTTACCTCCTAACTCTATTGATTCATTTTCTATGTTAGCAGACGCCTTCGTGAAAGCACACGTCGGGACCATAAAGGTGGCTATGAGGAAATCGAACGTCTTCAAGATAAAACAAAGGAACGATGAGAAGTTTAGGGAGTTCGTGTCCAGGTTTCAGATGGAAAGAATGGAATTATCGTCGGTCTCCGATGATTAGGCAGTACAGGCCTTTATGCAGGGTTTGAACGAACGGAGTTCGATTGCATCTCGACAGTTAAAGCAAAACTTGATCGAATATCCAGCTGTGACATGGCCAGATGTGCACAACTGCTATCAATCGAAGATTAGGGTCGAGGACGACCAGATGGGAGCCCCCTCGGGTTCAGTTCATCCTAACAGATCAGAAGCCAGGCCCCCGAGGGATACATACAGGGAATCGAGGTCAAACAAAGAACGGTATCAGCCGTATGTTGATCTGAGAAACAATGGTTCAGGCCGTAACGCTCCTCAGAATGATCGTAGGAATGATCGAGGACAGAGCTTACGGGGCTCATGAGTAAGAGCGGGTTTGATAAACACACCGATCCCGCGGAGGCACCTCAATTGTCAGAGTATAATTTCAGTGTAGACGCGTCAGGGATCGTGTCAGCTGTTGGAAGAATCAAAGATACCGGGTGGCCCAGGCCAATCCAAACCGATCCTTCTCAGAGGAATCCAAATTTAATGTGTAAGTATCATGGAACACATGGCCATAGAACCGAAGACTGCAGGCAGCTAAGGGAGGAGTTAGCTCGGCTGTTCAACGAGGGTCATCTTCGAGAATTCCTCAGTGATCGAGCTAAAAACCATTTCAGGGAAAGAGATGCAAGAAAAAATGAGCATGAAGAACCACAACATGTAATCCACATGATCGTTGGCGGTGTCGACATCTCACAAGGACCTGTGTTCAAACGCACCAAGGTATTCAATCACCAGAGAAAAATGGACTCGGAGCTACGTGCCCAGGGACGCCTTATCGTTTCACGACTTTCTCAGCCACACAACGACGCCCTGGTAATTTCTATCCTTTTAAATAAAATTCAAGTTAAACGTGTTCTAGTGGATCCAGGTAGCTCGACAAATATAATCAGATCGAGGGTCGTAGAGCAGCTCGGCCTATAGGATCAGATTGTACCTACGTCCCGGGTCCTAAATGGCTTCAACATGGCAAGCGAAACAACAAAGGGAGAAATTATCTTGCCAGTAAACGTAGATGGGACCATACAAGATACTAAATTCCGTGTCATCGAAGGTGACATGAAGGTATAACGCGCTCCTTGGGAGACCATGGATACACAACATGAGGGCAGTAGCTTCAACTCTTCATCAGATGATGAAGTTCCCAACGGAGGATGGAGTGAAAACGGTTTACGGGGAAAAAATGCTGCAAAGGAGATTTTTGCAGTTGAGGAGGTGGTGCCGATACTAGAGACTTCGACCTCGGAGAAATCGGGCACCAAAGACAAGCAGGCAGCTAAATAGCAATCAACATCCCCGGCCTCGACGGAATCGGAGCAACAGGTAATCGAGGACGAAGAAGAGGATTTCCTTACTCCTCGAACCTTCGTCGTTCCCGAAGAGTCCGATGCAACCAAGTCAACTGTCGAAGAACTCGAGCAGGTCATACTGATCGAATACATGCCCGAGAGAAAGGTATACCTGGGAACGGGATTAACCCCCGAATTTAGGAAAAAACTCATTCAATTTCTTGTTGATAATATGGATTGCTTTGCTTCGTCCTATTTAGATATGACAGGTATCCCACCGGAGATAACTACGCACCGGCTTAGCCTCGACCCCAGGTTCAAACCAGTGAAGCAAAAAAGGAGACCCCAGTCCGAGGTGAAGATAGTAACTTGTTTAAAGTTTGAACAGGCACCTGAAGATAGTGGTTGATAGGTTAACTCTCTGTGGATTCGACCCTGGACGTAATACTCGGGTTATATTTGCAACGTCCGCATTGTCCTTTTTATAAGGCATAATTGGGCGTGATCAAATTTTGGCGCCGTTGCCGGGGAGTTAACGGAATTATCAATTGCCATTGACAGAAATACAAAGATTCTTATTGTAGTCAGTTTTCTCTCTACAAAATTTTTCATTGAAAATTTAACGGTTGTTGATTTGGGTGCTCAAGTGTATGCCTAGAAAGTCTACGAGGACTGGAGAACTACCTGAAGGACTCTCAGACCCCGAGCAAACATTCCGGGCATTGAACCGTGCCAACAAAAGAATTCAACAATCCCAACAAACACCCAAAATCAAAATTAACATGGGAGACATAAACGATCCCAACGGAAACGTCAGGAATGAGCAAGCTGGCTTAAATACCAGAGAAGGGGCACCTCCTGTGCCTGAGGGTGCATTATATGACTGGGCACAACCAACAGCTGACAATTTGGCTACTGCCATTGTTGTGCCCGCAATACAAGCTGAATCGTTCCAGATCACAAATAACATGCTACACTTGTTGCAGAACAAGGGACTCTTTTCTGGGACACAAACAGAAGATCCTCAGCAGCACTTGAAGAACTTCTTGTCTATATGCAAAACTCAAAGGCAACCCAACGTGACTCCGGAAGCAATCAGGCTATTATTGTTTCCATTCTCGGTGACAGGAGCTGCTCAGGTTTGGCTAAACTCGCTCCCCATAAACTCTATAGAAACTTGGGATGAGTTGGTCAAGCAATTTCACAACAAGTTCCACCCGCCCAACAAAACTGCTCAACAAATTGATGAGATTGTGAGTTTCAAACAGAAACCAATGGAGACACTACACGAGACATGGGGCGGGTTTAAGGGAATGTTGGTTATGTGTCCCTACCATGGTGTTCCAGAACAGATGTTGGGACAACGGTTTTACATGGGACTGTCGGACAGCATAAAGAATATCGTAGATGCCTCTGCTGGTGGGCATTCTTGAGCAAGACTTGGAGAGAAGGTCAAAATTTGCTCGACAAGATGGCGCAGAATTCGGGTTGGACAACTAGGAACGCACCTATCACTCCAGTGGTGCACTCAGTGCCTCTCGATCTTTCTAATACAATGGCTAAAAATATGGGGACTCTCTTGACACAAATGAGCATCCTCTCCAAAAAGGTGGAGGAATCAGGGCAGAAGCAGCAGGTTCATATAGTAGATACTACCAATGGGGGCTTGTGCACATCTTGCATTAGCCAGCCAATTGGTAATCCTTGGAATACAGAGCATGATCATCATCATCAGCACCCTGAAGATATGAACTATGTGGCTAACTACGGGGGTCAGAGGCAAGGTAATCAGAACTGGGGTCAGCAGACTCAGCAGCAGTACAGGCCACCTCAGCCACAGTATAACGCCGGAAACATGGGAGGCATGAGACCCCCCAACAACATGGCACCATATCCTAGACCACAGGGGTACAACAATCAGCAGCAAGGGTACCACCCACCTCAGCAACAGCAGGGTGGAAGACAGGAAGATGGATTTGCAAGACTTGAAGCAATGATGCAGCAGGTTATTGGGTCCAACGCTAAGATAAATGAAAGGGTGGATGCACATGATGCAGCTATCAAAAATATTGAGGTACAAGTGGGCCAGATTTCAATGTCACTTAACAATCGTCCTCAAGGGACATTACCTGCAGATACTCAAATCAATCCAAAAGATCAGGGCCCAAAGCAGCTGATGGCGGTGAGTCTCCGGAATGGCAGGGATCTAGATGTTGAGCAAGAGAGAGCTCGAGAAAACATACAGGCTGAGACACTCATTCTAGTGCCCATTGAGCTGGATGAGTCTACGGGATTGACAGAGGTAACAGTCCAGCCCGCACCTGAAGAAAAGAATATGCAGCAAGAGACTGAGACAGTAGCTGAGCCAGTAGTTGAAACAGTAGCTGAGAAAGAGAAATCCCAAGTGATTGGGAAGAAAAGACCTCCTGCACCATTTCCACAAAGGTTGGCCAAGCATCAAAAGGAGGAGCAGTATAAAAAGTTCTTGGAGATGCTCAAACAAATCCAGGTAAACATTCCATTGATTGAAGCTTTAAAGGAGATGCCGGGATACGCTAAAATGATGAAAGACTTGATGTCTCGGAAGTTTGACTTTCAAGACTTGTCCACAATGACACTTACTCAGACCTGTAGTGCAGTGGTATCTAGACCTGTTGCTGAAAAGCTATCTGATCCAGGTAGCTTTACAATTCCATGCACTATTGGGAACTTTGCCTTTGCTAAGGCACTCTGTGATTTAGGGGCCAGCATTAATCTTATGCCCCTGGTTATTCATAAGAGGTTGGGCATTGGGAGAGCTAGACCCACCTCTATGTTGTTGCAGCTGGCCGACAGGACTGTGAAGCGTCCATTTGGGATCCTTGATGATGTGCTTATTCAGGTAGGGAAATTCGTGTTCCCTGCAGATTTTGTAATCTTGGATTGCAAAGTGGATGAAGAAATTCCTATAATCTTAGGACGACCATTCTTGGCCACGGGGAGAGCTTTGATTGATTGCGAGACTGGGGAGCTCAAGATGAGGCTCAATGATGAAGAAATTATATTCAATGTGCAGAAATCGATGAGGCGACCAAGTGAGTTCGCAAATTGTTCTCTTATTGATGCAGTGGATGTAATTGTAGAGTCTGATGATGAGGCGTTGACGGTTGAGGATCCTCTTACTGCATGCTTGACAAATTTGGATGAGGTGAACGGTGAGGATTTGGCGGAATGGATGTTGGCACTGGAAGGTAGAGGGTTCTGGGATAGAAATCTAGAGTTTGAGCCCTTACACTTAGAAAAGAGAGAGACCCCTCCAGCAAAGCCATCCATCGAGGAACCACCTAAGCTGGAACTAAAGCCATTGCCAGCCCACCTCAGGTATGAATTTCTGGGTCCCGACTCCACATTACCTGTTATTATCTCATCTGGTTTGTTAGATATGCAGGTTCAACAGCTTTTACAGGTACTAAGGGAGTGCAAAATTGCCATTGGGTGGACCATGGCAGACATCAAGGGGATCAGCCCCGCCTATTGCATGCACAAGATTCTGCTGGAAGAGGGGCACAAACCTTCCAGGGAACATCAGAGGAGGCTGAACCCGAATATGAAGGAAGTGGTGAAGAAGGAAGTGATAAAGTGGTTGGATGCGGGAATCATTTTCCCAATCTCTGACAGTAGCTGGGTTAGCCCAGTTCAATGCGTTCCTAAAAAGGGTGGCATGACGGTTGTGAAGAATGACAACAATGAACTAATCTCAACAAGAACTGTCACAGGCTGGAGAATTTGCATGGATTACTGAAAGTTGAATCTAGCCACCCGGAAAGACCACTTCCCACTTTCCTTCATTGATCAGATGTTGGATAGATTGGCAGGGAGGTCACACTTTTGCTTTCTGGATGGTTATTCAGGGTACAACCAGATCTCTATTGCACCTGAGGACAGAGAGAAGACCTCTTTCACTTACCCATATGGCATTTATGCCTTCAGGAGGATGCCCTTTGGCCTATGCAATGCACCCGCCACATTCCAACGGTGCATGATGGCCATATTCACTGACATGGTAGAGGACATAATGGAGGTGTTCATGGATGACTTCTCAGTGGTGGGAAATTCATTTGAGGAGTGCCTAATAAATCTGACGCGTGTGCTGAAATGGTGCATCGAGACCAACTTGGTTCTGAATTGGGAGAAGTGCCATTTCATGGTACAAGAAGGAATAGTCTTGGGGCACCGGGTGTCAAGCAAGGGAATAGAGGTAGATCGAGCAAAGGTTGATGTAATAGCAAAGCTGCCTCCACCAACTTCGATCAAAGCCATAAGAAGTTTTCTTGGACATGCCGGGTTCTACCGGAGGTTCATTAAGGAATTCTCCAAAATCGCCAACCCTCTCTGTAAGTTGTTAGAGAAAGATCACCCTTTTGTATTTTCGGATGATTGCAGGGTAGCTTTTGAGGAGTTGAAGCAAAGGCTGGTCACAACACCCATAATCGTTGCCCCCAACTGGGAGCAACCGTTCGAATTAA
Organism: Nicotiana attenuata; assembly: GCF_001879085.1. Taxonomy (NCBI): domain Eukaryota; kingdom Viridiplantae; phylum Streptophyta; class Magnoliopsida; order Solanales; family Solanaceae; genus Nicotiana; species Nicotiana attenuata. The sequence continues at coordinate 188,296 of NW_017672389.1, forward strand.
TGTGTGATGCTAGTGACTACGTTGTGGGGGCAGTGTTGGGCCAGCGGAAGGAAAAATTGATGCACCCAATCTACTATGCTAGTAGGACGCTGAGCGGAGCCCAGTTGAACTACACAGTGACAGAAAAGGAGATGCTAGCTGTGGTATTTGCCTTTGACAAGTTCCGGTCCTATTTGATAGGATCCAAGGTAATCGTATACACTGACCATGCAGCTCTTAGATACTTAATAGAAAAGAAGGACTCTAAGCCACGCTTGATTCGTTGGGTGTTGCTACTGCAAGAGTTCGATCTTGAAATTCGTGACCGCAAGGGCACTGAAAATCAAGTCGTTGATCACCTATCACGACTTGAAGGAGCTGAAAATGTAGTAGAAGTTGAGGAAATTCTAGAAACTTTTCCAGATGAGCAACTGCTCGCTACCACTCATCAGGAAGCGCATTGGTATGCAGACTATGCTAATTACCTGGCCAGTGGTATTATTCCTCACGACCTGTCATCGGTCCAGAGGAAGAGATTCTTTCGTGAAAGCCAATTGTATTACTGGGATGAGCCCTACTTGTTTAGAATATGCCTTGATAACATGATCCGGAGATGCGTCCCCGAGATCGAACAATCTTCTGTCTTGCAGGCTTGTCACGCTTCGGCGTATGGCGATCACTTTGGAGGAATCAGGACAGCAGCTAAGGTGCTAGAGGCCGGATTTTTCTGGCCAACGATGTTCAAGGATGCTCACTTGTGGGTCAAGGGCTGTAATGAATGTCAACGCACCGGGAACATTTCCCGGCGTCACGAGATGCCCATGAACCCAGTTCAAGAGGTGGAAGTGTTTGATGTTTGGGGGATATATTTCATGGGTCCCTTCGTCAGCTCCTATGGCTATAAATACATTCTTGTTGCTGTAGACTACGTGTCCAAGTGGGTGGAAGCTGCAGCATTACCCACTAATGATGCTAAGGTGGTGGTCGGGTTTCTAAAGAAGAACATATTCACACGCTTTGGGACACCGCGCGCAATTATCAGCGATGGAGGCACTCACTTCTGCAATCGAGCCTTCAAGAAGTTGTTGGCTAAATATGATGTGCGCCACAAGGTGGCTACTCCGTACCACCCGCAGACTAGTGGACAGGTTGAGGTGTCCAACAGAGAGATCAAGAGCGTATTGACAAAAACTGTAAACGCTACAAGAACTGACTGGTCAAGGAAGCTACATGATGCACTATGGGCTTACAGGATAGCTTTCAAGACACCAATTGGTATGTCACCGTATAAGTTGGTGTTTGGGAAGGCCTGTCACCTACCTGTAGAACTTGAACATAAAGCGTGGTGGGCACTGAAACAGCTGAACTTAGACTTAGAAGCTGCGGGCACGTCAAAAGCCACTGAATTACATGAGCTAGAGGAGTTCCGGTATATTTCTTTTGAGAGCACAAGGCTGTATAAGGAGAGAATGAAGAGGCTTCACGATCAGAACATCATTGATCGAAATTTCAAACCTAGGGACAGGGTATTGCTTTATAACTCAAGACTGCGGTTGTTCCCGGGTAAGCTAAAGTCAAGGTGGTCTGGACCATTTCGCGTGGTTGAAGTGTTTCCATCCGGAGCTGTGGAAGTTGCTACTGAAGATGACTCTCGTACATTTAGAGTCAATGGTCAGCGGTTGAAACTGTATGTGAGTATGAACGAGCCTAAGGAGATAACCGAGCTGCATTTGAATGAACCCCAGAGGCCGAGCGAACCTTAATTGCGCTCATATGAGTCGTGCCGCGACGTTAAATCAGGCGCTACGTGGGAGGCAACCCATGACATTTTTGTAATTGTAACCTTTTTAGTCTATTCAAAAAAAAAACTGGGCATTAGAATCAGAGAGGGGCCTCGACCGCGGTTCTACCGCGACCGCGGTCAAATGGCCTCTCTAAACCTCACTGCTCGCGGTTCTACCGCGACCCCGGCAGAACCGCGGCAGAACCAGACGCGGCCAGGTAAGTAGGTAAGTTAAAAAAAAAATTATTTTTTTTAAAACCCTTTAACCTAATAAAAAAAAACACCCCCCCCCCCTTTTTTAGTACCGTATTTCAGCCCTCCCCCTCTTCCCATTCTTTCTTCTTCTCTCTTAAATTAGTCTCTTCTCTTCCCTCTCCTTCACCCCCCCTTCCCTCCCCAACCTCCATTAACACACCTCCACTTCTCCCTCTCTTCAACTCAAGTAAGTTATTCTTCTCTCTCTCTATTTCTTTCTCTTCTAAGTAGTGTATTTTGTTAAGTTATTAGTTTCAACTAAACCCTAGTTAGGATTAGTGTAAAAATTTGAATTTTTTTGCTTTCTTTTATGTTTGCCATTGTTGTAGTTGATATTTATGAGGTTGTTTGGTGCCAAATTGATTGGGTCTCCATTATTAAATAATTGTGAAGTTGTTTTGGTGGCTTGGAGGCCTAAACTAGATTTTTGTGGTATAGTATGGTATTGGGTCATGTGTTGGCCAAAATTTTGGTACTGTGTTGTATATTTTTGGGGTGTTTTAAGCCCAACCTAGGTTTGGGGTGTTGTAATTGATGGTTGATGATGTGTAGTTGATTGGTGGTATGGTTGTAGTTGCTATATGGTGGTCAATGCTAAAGTTCCAACAATTCACCAGGTGTTGCGGCTGCCTCCGTTCACCAGTGACGTCGACTATTACCATGCAAGACCAGGGGTGACATGGGAGGTCATGACGGATGTACTTTGCACAGGGGGGCAACCCATTTGGATACGTGACCAAATAACCCTCAACTCTAACTCTTTCACCCACTTGGCCAAGTGTGTTGACTGTATCTACAGCAGGTTCCTGCCATCCAGCAATACAACGGACGTGAACTTCAATCGGGCACTGTTGACTTGGTGCTTTGTGACAAGAAAGGATTTTGATGCGGCCCGGATAATTGGTGATGAAATGGTCATACGGGGATCGCTGCTGACAAAGGGATTCTATTTCCCTTCCTTGGTAACCACACTGTGCTTGATGAGAAACACCCCCACCAATCCTGCCGATGGAGATTTGCCACCCAAAGCAGCATTCAAAGCTTCTAGCATCAGAGTGGGCCGGGGAATAAGGACCACAATTGAGATAGATGACGAGGATAATGATCCGGCCCCTCTTGCTCCATCCAGGAGGTCCGCTGACAGTGCCGGACCATCTAGATACACTCATTCTGGGACAGGCATATCCAGATCACAGTCCACCAGGCCTATGTTGCGGTCCATGGAAGAAGAGGTTGCAGATCTCCGCACCTCAGTGGATGGATTACACACAAGGATGGATGTTATGTCCCAGAGGCAATCCAGGACTGAGAGCCGATTCATGTCCTGGTTCCGTGCATTGGGGAGAGCCTGCCATGTCGACCCCAGCACTGTCTCCGACTCTGACTGAGTCTCAGGGAAGTCTTCTAACCCTTCTGCTCTTTACTTTATTTATATGACATGGGGACATGCCATGATTTTAAGTGTGGGGTGGGAGACTTGCTCTGTTTATATGTTGTATTATGTATAGCTGTAATGTAGTGTAGCGTTAGTGTTAGGTCAAAGTCGGAACTAACTAAAAAAAAAAAAGTTAGAGGACTCTTCCTGATGATGGACTATGTGGACAGTACTCTTGAGGGAAGTAGTCCATGTAGAAATTTTTTTTATTTTATTTTCTTCTTTTAGGTAGTGTAGTACCTCCCCCTTGGTTTTTCTTTTTACCACGGTTCTTTTCCAAGGGTTTTCTTGAACCGGGTTAGGTAGATTTTTTTTCTTTTGTAGTTTTAGGATTAGATGGGTGAAGGTCAGAATGTAACCCCAAATGTGCACACTTGCAAAAAGAACTTGAGAGTGTGACGTCTAAGCTTGTTTGTGGACTCATAATATATGCCTTAGTTTTGCACATCTTGTCTTGCTTGAACACTCGTATGATTGTGTTGATGAACTGATTCGGAATGAGTTACATGCTAAGTGTGTGTGAGTTGTTACTTGCATCCTATGCTTGCATATGATACCTAGAACTTGCCCTGTGTGTTTGCAAAGCGAAATAGAAGTCGTTTGGTTTTAGAGGTGATTGAGGCAATTCTTTGTGCAACCCTTTATACTTGAGAATCCACCTGTGCATATTACCATAGTTAACCCCTTTGAGCCTGAAGCCTGTTCTTTGATAACCCTATAATGATCTAAATCGCTGTTTTTGAATAAGCTTAATTGTTTGAACCTGTACCTCCTAGAAGCACTTGATCACTAAAGAATATACAAAAGTCAAAGTGTAGGGTAGGAGAGAGTTACTGAAAACAGGGAATCAAGAATGAAGGTTTTGATTGGTGAACTGGCAGTGTACAATAAATCTCTCGAAAAAAAAAAAGCCAGTTGTACCTAAAGAAAAGTGGGGGTCACAAGTGAAACAAAATGTGGAATAATAATTGGGTTGAACATAAAGGTGAAATAAAAGGAAGTGTGTATTAAAAGTGCTTAGGGAGGTTAGTCACTATATCCAAATATATCCTACCCGTCCCTTAGCCTACATTACAACCTATAAAGACCTCTTGATCTTTGACTGAATGGCTCGATTAGTAGAGTATTACACTAGGGGCAAGCTTATGGTGTGTCTATGTGGCATGTGAATGCTCTTTGCTGAGAGTGAGTGAATTCTTTCTATATATGGTTCCTTGTTGTTGAATTTTATGTGTGTGGAACTTCTCTCAGATTTTGTTTATGTGAGGGCATGTGACTCAGAAAGAAAAAGTGAGTCTTCACTTCTGTTAGAGTAATTAGAGTGAGCATAAGTGTGTCTTGGCATGAGAGTCTGCATTTGAGATATGATTGTGCAATTCTTAGGTCGATCATTGATAATAGCAGGTGTGACATAAATTGGGGCAATGCATTGAACAGTTAGGCCTAGAAGTGTGGTTTAGTTTGCTCGAGGACGAGCAAAGGTTTAAGTGTGGGGTGTTGATAATAGGTGAATTTGACTATAATCACACCTTAAATAATCACCTTCTTGTGTAGTTTTAATGCTAAAAGTGATAACAAAATGCTCTTATTAGTGCTTTTCATGATTTGCAGGTGATATATGTATAAGGAAGGCTAAGGAGCAGTTTTGGAGTCAAAATTGGAGAAAAGAGGCCAAATGTGTAAATTCCCAATGAAGCTACGCCCTGCCAGCCCTTAGGATTCAGAAAAATGGTTTGGCCGCGGTTCTACCGCGACCGCGGCAGAACTGCGGTGGAAGGCAGCTTTAGAACTTTAGAGATTCAGAGAGGGTGATTGGCCGCGGTTTTACCGCGACCACTGCAGAACCGCGGCAGGCGCAAAAAAGTTCAGGGGTCAAAGTGTCAAATACGGGATTTTTAGACCTAAACCCTATTTAAAACATTAGACTTCGCCCAAGAGAGGATGTATTGATTTTTAGGGTTTCTAAGCAAGGAAAACCATTGTGAGAGAATACTCCAAACATCTTTCTTCTTTACTTTTGATTTTTATGATGAATTCTATCTTAGTTTATTTTCCCATAGCCATGAGTAGCTAAATTCCTTGTCTAAGGTTTTGATGGAACTTATTGGGGGATGAACATCTTGTTTATGTGAATACAAATTGCTAGTTTCAATCTCTATTTGTTCAACTTTGTGCTTGTTGTAGTTAATTGACAGGATCCTCAATTAGTTGTGCCTATTTAGTGTGCATAACTTGGAAAAGAGTGCATATTTAGGTTATTGTTGAACAACACCACTCCTAGATTATTAGAGGAATCTATAATTGCGGGTTTAAAGGCGGGATTAGGGATAACGAAGCCTTGGGTGTAATCTAAAGTGAATCGTGCTAAATAAAGTAAGCTAGTGTATCTCGGGAGAGTGCAATAGTAGATTACTGTGATTACTCGGGAGAGATTTACGGTAAGATTAGCGTTCATGATTGATAGAGATGTGTTGGTAAATTTGTATGAGCATAAACAGAAGAGATTCCATCAATAGGGGAAATCATTGCCTTAGCTTTTTATCATAATTGTTTACAACCTTATTAGTTTAGTTTACAGCTATTTAGTTACTTGCAAGCGTAGTTGTTAAAGAACATTCAACTGAGATTTGAATATTTGGAAAGCTGGTTCTGAAGAATTAGTGGGTCTGAAGATAGTGGTTGATAGGTTAACTCTCTGTGGATTCGACCCTGGGCATAATACTCGGGTTATATTTGCAACGTCCGCAGAGTCCTTTTTATAAGGCATAGTTGGGCGTGATCAAATTTTGGCGCCGTTGCCGGGGAGTTAATGGAATTATCAATTACCATTGATAGAAATACAAAAAATCTTAGTGTGGTCAGTTTTCTCTATACCCAACTTGTGAATATTTGTGTAATTAATTTTTCTTACCTTGATCTATTTTTATTGTTATTCGTGTTTATTTTCTCAGTTTTGAAAAATGGCATCATATAATGAAAATTGGTCGGATGGTAGTTGTTCATACTTTGATGACCCTTGTCCTTATTATGGAGGACCACACTCGTGGCAAAATTGTTTAAATTTTCCCAGGGGTGGATTGTGCGCACAATATCAAACCCACGAGTGGAGTATTTGTGATAAGTGTGGTTTTCGAAATGGTCATTGGGATGTTTGTGCTTATTTGTCCTTCCCTTCCCCAAGCCCCCACTATGATGATTCTACTTTTTGTGATGAAAATCATAGGGCCTTGGGAGTTGAAGAAGTTGAGCATGGCCGAAATGGAGAGTTCAAGCTCATGTTGGAATGTTTACTTGAAGGAGGAAACAAAGAACAAAGTGCCTTGGAGGAGCTTTTGAAAAATATTCTCCGAAATGACTTGGCACTTGAAAGGTGTCACTCACAAATGGGAGAAATGCTTGAAGCTTTAGAGGTCCAAAAAAGCCACGACAGTTAATGAGAGCCAAGAACTTTCCTTAGATGTGGAAGCCGAAAATCTTTCCTTGGCACTTGATCAAA
>NW_017672390.1:0-8832 GCF_001879085.1 Nicotiana attenuata
GCAGAGATGAGGGAGTTTTCAGATTTTTAACTTTACAAATAATCCCTCTTTTATTTCTATTTAAACCTCTATTTATTGACTTGTGTCTCAAGTTACTACTCTTAAACTTCTAAAATTGTGACTAAAGTCCTATTCTAGAAGACTCTAGAGCATTCTAGTTTCAGCCACAACATTCTTATGCATTTCAAAGTACCAAAATTACCCCTGAACTTAAACTAAAATTACAGCTATAACCAAACAGTTTCCTAAGCTTTGAATTGTCAACTGTTGAAGAGTAATCCTAATTTAAACTCTTGGTGAACTATTAATTGAACCAAATTAACAAGCAACGATTAACATAACACTTTGGGGTCATGAATTAACTGATTCACATTATACTAAACCAGATTAAACTATCAACGGAAAAAAAAACTAACACAAGCTCACTAATCAGAATTAATAACCAAAGAAAAACAACGAACAGAATTATAAACAGAGCAGAATCAGACACTCAACAAAAATCAACTAACAACATTTAACAAAATCCAAACTGAAACACTTCAAAAACAAAGACATGCAGGAAACTAATTCAAATGTTAAAGCGACCTAATTAGGCTAAGTGATTAAACAAAAATGAAGCAAGTTTAAACCAAAGAGAAGTATAGAAAGAGGAAAAGAGGACAGAGATGAGGAGGAACGACAGTAAAAAAAACAAATATGAACAAAAGATAAAGAAACTTACTAGTCTAAGAGCTTGAATTCAAACATTCCAAAGAAAAGCGGAGCAGAAGCCTAAACACTTGAGTCTCAAATTGGACTTTTCAGTTTCAACATTCAAGGAGCTTGACTGTCATTCGAGGTATAAGGACGATGGAGTCAAGATGAGGGAAGGAAGGCGCCCCTAGGGTGTTAATTTGGGGCCAAACGGGTGAACTAGGGTTTTTGACCAAAATTTGGATTTGAAATTCGAGGGGCTCGGTCATGATTTGAGGAGGATTATTTACGGATTGGTGATGAGGAGATGGAGGAGGTTTGGTGGTGAAATTTGGGCCGATTTTGGCGATGTTGCCGCCGTGGACGACGGAGACGGCGACAATACTTTCAGTTATTCGACGGCCTCCAGTGGGATTCGAAAGAGGATAATGGCATATTTGTGACGAGGACGACAAGGCGGTATAAGGGTGTGAATCTGGGAGCCATCGGAGAAAGTGACGTTTTCTCCGGCGGCGGCGTTGGTGGCGTTACAGGGGTGAGTACGAGGAGGAAGCAGATGTCTCTAGGGTTAGGATTATTTTCAGACACTTTTATCTAAAAACTAAAATCAACTGGGGCCGTTGGATTGGAGAAAATCGATGGCCAGGATCTTCGGACGAGAAACGACGTCGTTGTGTTCTTTTTAGAGGGCTGGACCGGTTGGGGTGACAATTGGGCCTGGACTGGGGTAATTATTTTGGGCTAAAATAACAGCCCACTTCGTGGGTCTCTACAAAGCAGCCCCTTTTATTTGTTTTCTTTTTTTTCATTTGTTTTCTTCTTTATTGCTTTTATTTATTTTTGTTTTCATTTTGCATTATTCATATTTTCCTGATTTTATAAAAATGCAAAATTAAAATAAAGACCTAATTTGTTTCCAAAATTAAGCTAATTAATTCCTAAAATTGGTTAAGCCCTGTTTAAAGTAAACTCAAGACAAATTCAACAATTAACAATTAAAATGCAAAATGGACTATTTTTGTTATTTTCTTTATTTTTTCCCTTAACTACTAATTAATCCTAAAAATATGAAATTAAATCCTAAACAAATGTCAAGTGTATTTTTATATTTTGCATATGAATTAAAATGCACAAATAAAATGCAAACAATTAACATAAAATGTCACAAAATTGCAAAATAATGAAAGAAATCATTTTGTTTGAATTTTGGAAATAATTCATATAGAGCAAAAATCATGTGCTCACAATAGCCCATTTTCATCATTTTGTTTGTTCACTATTGAGAGCTATGGGACTAGGAGTGACTTTCTGTTACTCACTACGGTAGGTTTTTATGTGATTTCTCGATAGTTAATTACAAATCGTGATTTTGATGCTCTATCGGTATGGGGAGTTTGTTATGTGTTGTGATTTTATTTTGCGGAATTGAATTAGTGGAAGGTTTTGGTTGGTATGAGGTGCATCCTGCTTGTGATTCAGAGTTGCGGATGAGATCCTTGCATTTTCATGCGGTTTGATATGTTTAAACCAGGCTGCGTGCTGCGGTGGAGTTATATTAGGATAAGATCTTTGTGATTAGTTCATATGTTTTTCTTCTCCCTTATGGGACTGATTCGTAGTATGGTACTGATAGGGAGTTGTGCCTGTCGAGATTGTTTGATGATTGTCTCATGTGATTCTCCTTCAATATTCAGTCATATTTGCGTTGTGCTTATTGGTTTTAGCTTGCGAGGTGTGCGCCCAGGTTGTGTTAAATGTGACTTGTTGATTTGAGTGAATGGTTATGGGGTCTTCATGTTTGATATGAATGAATTGTTATGGGGTGTTCATGTTTCTTGCATCATTGTTAGTGTTGTGAAGGTCTAGAACATGGTTCTAGCTGATATGAGGCTAATTGCCGGTGTTGGATTTGATTATTGGCATCTATGGTGGTCAAAGATATTGTTATGGGCATATGTGTGATGTGTTGCGTTGTGTGGTTGTACCTTGTGGGTGTAGGAATGGGTTGTTTCAGCTGGTTGAGGTTGATTCCGTATGTTGATGTGGGAATCGGGCCTTGGGAAATAACCGCATAGTGGAAATAAAAATTTGGTTCTAAGGTATATCAGTGGAGGTGGAAGGAATAAGTTACAGTTGAGATGGTGTTGTCGGGCTTATGTGGATTTGGGTGACGTGGGATCACCCGCGAGTATATGTATGGTGTGTTCATTCAGTGATTTGATGACTTCAGAATGGTTCTTGGCCGTTCGGGGATGAAAGTTTGTTTAAGAGGGGGAGAATGTAGCGACCCGATCGGTCGTTTTGAGAATTAGCATCCCTTTCGGTGGCTTAAGGTCACGAGCAACTTCATATTTTGAATTATGACTTGCATGTGTGGTTGAGTTCGAATTTCGGACGATTTAGAATTTGATTTAGAAGAACAATTCTTGTTTTAAAAGCTTAAGTGAAAAGAGTTGACCGGAGTTTGACTTTTGTGTAGACGACTTCGGAATGTTGTTTTGATGATTCCAATAGCTTCGTATGTTGATTTTGGACTTAGGCATATGCCCAGATTTGGATTTGGAAGTCTGTAGGTCAATTTGATGTATTTCGGTGAATATTGGAAAGTTAAAGGTTTGGAAGGTTGAGAGGTTTGACCGGGACTTAACTTTGTTGATATCGGGTTTGAATTTCGATTTTGCGAGTTGGTATAGCTCTGTTTTGTCATTTTGCAACTTGCATGCAAAATTTGACGTCATTCCGAGTTCATTTGATATGATTCGGCGCGAGTTGTAGAAGTCGAAAGTTCATAACTTCAATAAGTTTGATTTGAGATGCGATTCATAGTTTTGACGTTGTTTGATGTGATTTGAGGCCTCGATCAGGTCTACGTTATATTATGGAACTTGTTGGTATGTTCAGATGGGGTTTCGGGGGGCTCGGGTGTGTTTCAGACGAGTTTCAAATTTGTTCCTATATTTTGGCAGGTAGATTTCAGGTGAGTCGCTCTTGCACATTTTGGAGCGCAGTTCTGGAGCCGCTTCTATGAGTTTTCTATCGCTTTTGCGATGTTGAGCCCTAGCAGGAGCTTCTCTTATACGGATTTAAGCACGCATGTGCGATGGTCGCTTCTGCGGCTTAGTGATCGTAGGTGCGCATTTTCTGCTTCTGCGGTCTGTTTGGGCGCTTTTGTGTGGTAAGCTGTCTTCACAGATGCGAGCCATAGCTCGCAAATGCAGGCTCGCAAGTGCGTGTTTTTGTCCGCAAGTGGAAGTGCTGGGGCAGAAGGTTATATTTCGAGGGTTTGCCCATTTTCATCATATTTTGAGTTTTAGACCTCAGTTTGGGGTAATTTTGGAAGGGTTCTTCATGGTTTGGATAAGGGTAAGTATTCTTTATCCGGAATTGATTATATTTCATGATTCTAGAATTGTTTTATCAATAAATTAGTGAATTGAATGAAAGAAAATGAGAATGTTTGTGAAATCTTTCAAAAATGTAATCTGAGGATTTGAAGGATGATTTGATATTGGAATTTGATAATATTCATATGATTGGACTCGTATCTGAGTGGGTGTTCGGATTTTATTTTGTTAGGTTTCGAAGTGCGGGCTCGGGGTAGAGTTTTTGGGTTGACTTTTTAGTTTTCATTAAAGATCAAAGTTTTTTTATCCGGAATTGTTTTCTATGGGTTTTATTTATGATATGAAGTTATTTTGGCTAGATTTGAGCCGTCTGGACGTTGTATCACACGAGAAGGTCATTTTAAAGTATGGTTTAGCTTCTTTGAGGTAAGTATCTTGCCTAACTTTGTGTGGGGGAACTACCTCTTATGATTTGAGTCGTATGTGCTATTTGTGTCATGTGAAAGCCGTGTACGCGAGGAGACGAGTACGTACTGAGGCTTATATGTGGAAATTGACTGGCCTAGACTCTTAGGCATCTTTTATGTATTTATTTGGAATTGTTAGCACATGTTATACCTTTTATTCGTCATGTCTACTATCACATGCTTTATTTGAAGTTGTCGTTATATGTCACATTCTTTACTTGTTGATTTGCTCTTATATGCTTTATTTGGAGTTGTTATCACTTCTATCATTATGTGAATTCTTTTATTGTGGAGTTACTCTTAGTTGAAATTTTCGTCACACGATATCCTTTTGTTGCCGGGTTGTTCTCATGCATTTAGACGTAGTACTAGTTCGTGCCATCTCCTTCATTGTTAGCCTAATTCATACACTAGAGTCCGAAGTTTGCCATTACGTGGAAGTATTTTAACTATCAAGGTTATCCTTAGACAATTAATTGGAACTGAAGTTATCTAGAGTCATTTATCTATTCTAATTGAAGTTGTTTTTAAAGGGTGTGTTGTTCCTCGTTGAGTTACTTCTCCGTTCATTTTGTTATTATTGAGATTCTATATATGTTGTGTTGAGCCGTGGGCTATTTGTTGTGAAAATATTGATATCGTTGAATCGTTGGAAAGGTTGTGGCCTACGGGCACTTTGTGATATGAGTTAATATGTTGTGTTGTTGTGATGATAGCACATGTAATTGTTGTGTGGTTTTGTTGTTGTTATGCAGAGTATAAGGGTGGAATTTTATCGTTATTGTTATGCGGGGCATAAGGGTGGCATTTCACTGTTGTTGAATGTATGGAGTGATACGGGTGGCTATTGTGTTATTGTCCGGGCGGAGCGATAAGGGTGGATATTATACGAAGTGATACGAGTGGCTATTGGAGAGATAAGGGTCGCTAATAACAACGTCAGGGCGGAGCGATACGGGTGGCTATCGAAGAGATATGGGTGGCAATGTCAGGGATGATGTGTGATAGTTTGGAACCTTGTGTTGGTGATTTTCATGTGATGGTGTGTTTTTCCTTGTGTTGGTCATTCACCTTATGTGACTTGTTTATTGCCTCTATGAGTTACTCGATGTCTTTGATATTACTTGTTGACTTGGGCTGCAGTAGTACTCCCACACAAGCATACACCGTAGCATGCCACTTGTACTAGCTCGAGAGTATGAAACTTGATTTTTACTGATCATGCCCATGTGTTCTTGTATTATCTATTTTCATGTAGACATTGAGCCTATGACCATGCTGGGCGGATTGTGATTGTGAGCATGTGACCATGCCAGGCGGATTGCGATTCTGAGCCTGTGATCATGCTGAACAAATTGTGATTGTGAGCTTGTGATCATACCGGACGGATTGAGTTATTGGCACGTGAGTTGTCTGTGCGTTGTGATTCGAGATGTGGGCACGAGGTGCCGTGAGTACATGATGATGGGTTATGAGATGAGGTATCAAAGAGTGATTTCCTTGTGAAACTTATGTTAGAACGACTTGATTAATTAGTTGTCCTTTGTGTTCCTTATTTGGTTTTAATGATACTTCACGGTGTTCTTATTGCTTTACTGTTTATATCACTTGTTGGTTCTTGTTTCCGTTCACCAAATTCTGCTTTCTATTATTAGCTTTATACTTCTATGTTGCACAGGTTACTTCGTCTAGTGAGTGTCTTGACTTGTATCTCGTCACTACTCTACCGAGGTTAGTCTTAATACTCACTGGGTACCGACCATGGTGTACTCATACTACACAACTGCCCATTGGGTACTTCGAAGTTTGTTGATTGTTAGATAGCGGACCAGATATTGCTGTGGAGACTTCAAGGTATACCTGCCGTCGCGTTCGCAGGCCTCGTAGTCACCTTTGGAAGTTATTTTTGTACTGTTTATCTCTATTCCGAAACAATTGTACTTAGAGATTTTCTTTAGTGAACTCAGTAGGGCTTGTGACTTGTACTACCGGTTTTGAGATTGTTGGCTTTGTATAGGAATTTCTGTTTCATATTTAATAGTTGGTTGATTTTGCCATTAATTCAGTAAGCGTTAGGCTTACCTAGTCTTATAGACTAGGTGCCATCACGACATCCTACGGAGGGAAACTGGGGTCGTAACATACATGGATCTGCACATAAAGTGTAGAGTGTAGTATGAGTACAACCGACCCCGTGTACTCGATAAGTAACAAACCTAACCTTAGGTTGAAAGCAGTGACGAACTCCGGAAAAAGTCAGTGTCCAACACCAATAGTATATAACAACTCATAATATAGTGAAGGCAGTAAAAGTAAATAACTCAAAATATATCATGTTCAGCTCGTTCACAATTACGGCAAAATTAGACATGCTTTCCAAGTATAACAATCAAAGCCTAATCTTTCTTCAAAATCACCAAATCATGAGTTTAACAAGGAACCAACGATTTTCCAAACTTCTAACAACAGATAAGACATTTTAATTACCAACTAGCATGAGGAAAATACATCTCTATGCCTACATCTCAAATATACATGTCAATTCTATACCATCATAGTGAAATCATCAAGTACACTCACTCGCAGCATACTCACGGTGCCTGGCACAACTACCCCTCACCATCACACATACAACCACACTCAACACTGTATCGGTGCCTGGCCCAATGCCCCTCACCAAAGCACATTTATAACTCTATACATGCACTCAGTGTGATATCAGACTCCGTAGGGGCGGATCCTTTCCCAAGCGCTAATCAACAATCAATATAACCATTGTGGCATGCAACCTGATCCAAATATCAATCCGTTGCGGCATGCATCCCGATCCAAATATCAATCTGTTGCGGTGTGCAACCTGATCCAATATAACCCACAACACAACTTTATGGCCCGCATCAGTCAACAACCGCTCAAGTCTCAATGGCTCATATCTCATTAAACTCAGCCCAAATAGTATCACAGACAGAAGGCAGCAATAACATGTGATATGACATATAAATATTGTACAGACTCTGAGATATAACATGCGGATGAAGAATTATGACTGAAATATTGTACGCGATGAAATCAGAGGGCTCGATTTCCCGCCATCAAGCCATCTCGGGAAGGTACCTCGATATCCCGAGGATATGACGCCACCTCGGTTAGACATCTCGAGACCCCGAGGATATAAATCCGCAGCTCAGTCCTTTCCTTCGGGGTCTATCAAGACCTGATTCGAAGATGAGATCGGGACGAAAAAAGGAGTTCCCCGAGGCACGCAGTTGAATCTGACAGGACCGGCCTATCCCTAGCCTCTGCTGGGATGTCAAGTCAAGTCGTCACACCTCCATATTTCGTATATTAGATATATATGTATTCGTTACTAAGTCTCCTCTCCTATATAAAGAGGACTCACCCTTCCTTGTAAACAACTAATGTTGCTCCCATAATTCTACAAAGTGCAATAATATCTCTCTCTCTCTCTCTCTTTTCTTACTAAAGCTCATTGGTTCTCACTAATACTGAGGATACCTCGATATCCTTTGCCTCTATACGTGTTCTTCATTTTATATGTGTTCTTCATCGTACAAACTCAATTTTGGTTGTAAATAGCTTCGTTCAATTATATTTCTAACTGTTAGATTACTCCCGAGTATCCCTGACAACCCGAGCTCGACCCCGAGGTCGACCTCGAAGTCCCAATAGACCAAGCTTACGCCCGGGTAACAAACACTTTGGTCCGCTCGTTACCTCGTTTATCTCCCCCCCATCGTTAAAATTTACAATACTAGCGTCATCTTCTCTAACAAACTAGCTTGGGAATAGATCACGTATTTTTAGAGTCCCATTTAATAAATTTAATTGTTGTTACCATTTTCACGGTAAACAGTTTGGCGCCCATCGTGGGGCTGAAAATAATAGTGATTATTTTCTTGTTAGTTTCATTACACAAACGCATACCATCTTTCACACTTTTTCTTGTCGAGGATCCTTTAATTTCTGGTAAAAATGTCTGGCTCGGTGAACAGAGCTGAGAACGATCGCCTCGAAGAACACGGGGAAAATGGTGTAGCTATCCCGACCGCCAGAGCACCACTACAGGATCCCGATAACGCACCCAGACCAATATTTGCGGACGCGGACTCACAGGACGCACAGCAAATCGACGAATCTTCTCACGCCGACAGAAGCGTGCGACACAGTGACCGACAGGAAGTTCGAAAAACCCCGGCCCGGGAAGAACAAGAAGTTAGCCTTCACGTTATTTTTGAAATGTTGCAGGCACAACAACTGGCCATTGCTCAGTTGCAAAGCCATCCGAGGACTCCCAGCACACCAGCACC
>NW_017672390.1:11761-77520 GCF_001879085.1 Nicotiana attenuata
GGCTACATATTGAAAAGGTCTACTACGACCAAAAAGCGTAAGAGCCATTATCGCCAGCCAAATTGACAACTTGAGGATTAAAGTGAGCTCGAATCATAACTCGATTCGGAGACCGGATCCAAAATATTTAACTAAACAAGCCTATGGGCCATATATCAAAAAGGTCTCTACGACCAAAAAGCATAAGAGCCCTTGTCGCCAGCCAAAACTGACAGCTTAAGGGTCAATTAAAGCTCGAATCGCAACGCGATTCGGAGACTGGACCCTAAATAAGTTTAAACGATCAAACGCCCAAAGGCGAGAAATAAAAGCCATCGACGCGAACCCAAACGAGCACCAATCTCGAGGGTAAATTAAGCTCGAGTCGGATCCCGACTCGAAAACTGGACCCGACAAACGAGCAAAGCATATAAGCTTTAGGGCAAATTCGGGATCGAATCAGCTCAATTAAAATTCCAGCAAACGGAAATACAAAGAATATAAGTTGCGGGGTTCCCCCTCTTATTGCTACGTATTGACAACAAGGCGCAGCCCCAGCCTGCGCAGAATATTGAAAAACATATATACATAACAAAGGAGGCAGCAAGCGATTATTTCACTTTTTTTGGCAGTCATAACCCAACATCTTCCTCCTAAACGTCCTCGGCATCAGACAACAGGAACTTGACATCGTGCTCCTCTCCTTTGGCTTGCTCGAATCTCCTTAGAAGAGATCAAATCCCCTTGCGTGAATCTCCTCAAAGATTTCCCTCTGGGATCTGCACCTCGCGTACTTTCTGCTGTTTTCGGCACGGTCAAGGATCTTCTGCAACTCAACTTTAGCGACATCGGCACTCCTCGAGTAAGCCACTATTTTTTGCCCCGACCTGGTATCATTCATCGCCACCTCGGTTCGAGCATTCACCCCCTCAATTTTCGCCCTCGAAAGATCGGACGATAGTTTCATGATCATCTTCCCCCGGGCAGAGTCATCCGTACGAACAGCCTGAATTTCGCTTCAAGGGCGAAAACCCCGGCCTGAGCTCTCCTTTTTCGCCTCGGAACGAATATTCACGCGCACGTATAGCTCGATGAATTCATGTTTGGATTTGCCAACTTCGCCTCAAAGTTGCTCCAGGTCACTCGCGCTGTCCTCCAACTGAAACAACAACCCGTCAAGACGGTAAAAAGGGAGTGCAATTTGGCACATAATGCAGGATACCTGTTTCTCCATGAGGGGCCTCCCGGACTCGACTCCGGTCGGCCTCGCGACGCAAAAAGACCGAAGGATAGGCAGGCTCGACAAAAACCCGACTCGAGGCTGGAGACAGCTGTACAAAATGAAAAGGCTCCGACACCTGCCTGCATCAGCAAAACCACAATCAAATGTCCCCTGGCCTAAGTAGACTAGTTTCGAACCCGCCAGGGTCCCGCCGAAACACGGAAACCAGTCTGTCGGATCAAACACAATACAATGGAGGTAACGAAATTCATGACTCCTCTCACTTTTCCTATTTCACACACACATACACATATATATATATATATATATATATATATATATATATATATATATATATATATATATATATATATATATATATATATATATATATATATNACTTTTCCTATTTTACATATATATATATATATATATATATATGCGCAAGAGGTGCGCTCTCAGTCTACAAGCATAAATCTGCAAAAAACATTACAAAGGAGAATGTCAAAGTCGACGCTCCGATAACGGGCATTCTTCGGGGCATCAGTGGTAAACAAGCCGGGCACCACGCACGACTACCTTCGCTCAAGCTAGATCTTCCAGAAAGGTTGTGTCCCTGGCATAAGTCCTTCCAAACAAATGCTCCCTTCAAAGTCCTGCTCCGACCTGGCTCAAATCATCGGCAATAAGTCTCCACTCCTTCATCATCCACAGTTTAGCCTGGCGCTATGCCAGTCCGGATACCGGATGTTCCCAACTCGGACTCTTCGATGGATCAAGCTGCGGTTCTACGGCCACATCAACTCAAACCAAAGCCTAAAGATCCCGGATGCAGAGGGATCGTACCAAAACCTGCCACAGCAGGAAGCCGGCAAGGCTTGCTCAACGAACAAGCACCTTCCTGGGTACCCCTACCCTTGTGGGCTTTAAGGAACAACACCCGGCTCGGATAACGCACTCTCCCCGAAGGTTCAGTCCAGTCTCGCCCCAATGGAAGCTCCTTCACAAGTATGCAACGAATATTCCATCTGTCGTCATGCCCGATTTATGCGTACCCTAGGCAAGCAGCTGCCAAAGGCATGATCCGCCAAGCTCCATAAAATCAGTAAGCTCTGGGAAACCCCGGACGGAAGCAACTTCACAAGCACATAAAGACCGGAACAAGCCAGCACAAAATCGAAGGCGCCGACCCCGACACCAACTCCGACCCTTAGGATTTCCGCCATAACAAGACAATGCCCAAAAGCAGACCAACAATGTCTTCATAAAATTGGCGAGCCACCCCAAGAGGTCTTCGCCATAGGGGGCTGATTTACAGAGGAGAAGGCGTACTTAACAAAAAACCCCGCACAAGACGGACCCCGAATAATGACCAGGACGGCCCGAAGCACAGCCGTTTCTCCATTTACAGACCACCTCCGAGAAGTTACCGGCGTTCCGAGACCGTAGATCCCAGACAAGTTTTTTCTCAACGACCATTTTTTACGAGGACCAAAGGCTCCGATCACGCTTTTTCACGAAGAAAGGGCTCCGACGGCCTAAGATTATGGCCCAATTCGGGCCCAGTTGAGGGGAATCACGAAAAGGACCCCGCATACAACTAGTTCGTCAGCATGAGGCCGGATACAGCACTCGCGCCCAAGGCCAGTATCACAGACGACATAACAGGAACATGCACTCGAAGACACCAAAAGAAAAATATATATATATATAAAGGAACGAGGCAAATATCGAAGGAAGAAACCAAGAGAAAATCTTTTGTATTTGCACAAGTATTCGCTTACAACAATCCTCGAGATATCCTTTCATAAGGTTACGTTGTACACAGAAAGATTGAAGAAGTACAGGTAATACCCTAGCCTAAAGATCTAGCCTGTCTATGTTACGCTTCCATTGCCTTTCCCTCAGGCATACGACTGCGAAGACAATATCTTCCATGGTCGATTCCCTCGGGAATCTCATCCCGAATCCTCCCGAAAATGGCATCTCCAAAAGGAGGGGTATTGAAGAGGGAGGCGGAGGAGAAGAGCAAAATGACGAAGAGATGCTGGAAGAAGACCGGAAGTGGTTGGGTGAAAAGTTTTGCAGGTAGAAACCCCGCCAGTACCACCATCTCGAGGCTATTTCGTGAAACTCTTCCACGGCCCAGGAGGCAACGGCCGGCGGTGATCGTCACCACGCCCCTCAGGAATCCAAAGATGGTGTAACACGCCGGGTCGAGGAAGGAGGGTGAGCAGCGATGTATAATCCGAGCCCCCTCCTGAGCAGCGGTGCATAATCGACCCCCTACTTCGTCGCTTCGAGCCAACGGGAACAACAACAGTAACAACAACAACGATAACCTCATGGCGACACAATTACATCCAACCGAGAAGGGATCGAAAGTTGCGCCATGGAAAAAACGGCGTAAGGTCCTGAGGCCGTGGGCCTCAAGCATAGCGAAAAATTAAAAAATGGCAGGAAAGGAAAGGAGGATGAATATCGAAAGAGGTTCGAATGAAAAACTGATCACGAGAAGCCCCTTATATAGGGGGGAATACCAAGTAATCGACGGCACCATTACTGCCCTCGAAAAGCGTAACAACAGACACAATTAATGCGTTCATGGAAGCTAAATCAATAAAACCAACGATATGATCCTGAGAAGCAAGGAATCATGATATTTCTGGAAAACCCTGGAGCAGCGAATAGACGAAACGCCTAGACATCTGTGTGAAGGGCTACGCCAACAGCATAATGTCATTTCAAGAACCCACGGAACGGGGTGTCAAAAACATTTCTTATCGCTACACTCAAAGAAATGCAGAGACTATCTGTACGTAGTGAAATCAGAGGGCTCGATTTTCTTCCATCAAGCCATCTCGGAAAGGTACCTCGATATCTTGAGGATATGACGCCACCTCGGTTAGACATCTCGAGACCTCGAGGATATAAAGTCGCAGCTCAGTCCTTTCCTTCGGGGTCTATCAAGACCTGATTCGAAGATGAGATCGGGAGGCACGCAGTTGAATCTGACAGGACCGGCCTATCCCTAGCCTCTGCTGGGATGTCAAGTCAAGCCGTCACACCTCCATATTTTGTATATTAGTTATATATGTAAACAACTGATGTTGCTCCCATAATTCTACAAAGTGCAATAATATCTCTCTCTCTCTCTCTCTCTCTCTTTTCTTACTAAAGCTCATTGGTTCTCACTGATACGAGGATACCTCGATATCCTTTGCCTCTATACGTGTTCTTCATTTTATATGTGTTCTTCGTCGTACAAACTCAATTTCGGTTGTAAATAGCTTCGTTCGATTATATTTCTAACTGTTAGATTACTCCTAAGTATCCCCGACAACCCGAGCTCGACCTCGAAGTCCCAATCGACCAAGCTTACGCTCGGGTAACAGACCCTTTGGTCCGCTCGTTACCTCGTTTATCCCCCCCCCCCCCCCCATCGTTAAAATTCATAATACTAGCGTCATTTGCTCTAGCAAACTAGCTTGGGAATCGATCACGTATTTTTAGAATCCCATTTAATAAATTTAATTGTTGTTACCATTTTCACGGTAAACAAATATGTTTACAATTAATGGAAATTAGCTCAAAACAGCAAGAACAGTCCTTCACGTCTCAAACAAATAAATTATAGCCTAGACAAGATTTTGTCACGACCCAAAACCTAACCCATCGTGATGACGCCTATCGTGGTATTAGACAAGCTGATATTCTTAAACATTTTCAACATTTAACAAAAATGAATTAAGACATTTAAAATAACTGGAGTCTTTCACAAAAATGGAGTAAACCCAAAACATAAGTGCGGAAAAATAGCCTGGCATTAGGGTGTCACTAAGTCATGAGCATCTAAACAACCAGTTTAGAAATAGTGTCTACAAGAGTCTGTGTCAAAAATACCAATACAGGAAAGAAAAGATAACAAGGAAGGAGAGACCAGGACTACGAACACTGGCATCTACCTTGTGAATCTCCGATACTCAACCACGCACGAGATCAACGTTCACTGTATCCGGAAACACCTGGATCTGCACATAAAGTGCAGGGTGTAGCGTGAGTACAACCAAACTAGTAAGTAACAATAATAAATAAGGAGCTGAAGATAGTGATGAGCTACACAGTCATAGTTCATTTCTAGTAGTTCCAGTAAAGAATAGACATACTTTCAAATCCAGCAGTTTAAGTCAAATCAGTTTTTATACAGTTTCAAGTTCAAGTAAACCGGATATAAAATCTTCCAGAAATTTCACAACAATGATGTATAGCAACTAAGTGCAACAACTATGAAAGCAAGTACAACCTCTCAGAGCAACAGTCACATCACTCCTCTAAACAGCTCAACCACTCGGCTCTAAGTCCTCAGTACTCACACTCAATAGGTACCTGCGTTCACTAGGGGTGTACATACTCAGGAGGGGCTCTTTCAGCCCAAGCGCTATATCGATGCGGCGTGCAGCCCTATCCATAATATTTGAATAGCCATAAGGCTCGTTGCGGTGTACAACCCGATCCTATATACATCCCTAAGGATCGTTGCGGCGTGCAACCCGATACGTATATATACAGCCCTCAAGCTCGTTGCGGCGTGCAACCCGATCCATACACACACACACACATAGCTCACAGCTCGACACTCAGGCCCTATCTCAGTCGCCAACCTCTCCAGTCTCTCGGGCTCTCAGAAATCATATAAATCAGCCCAAATAGAGATAATAACATTTATCAACAAGGAACAGGAAGAGATGGAGGTATGATACGCAAGAAAAATCATGACTGAGTACAAGACAACAAATAGCAGTTAATTCAACAAATACACGACCTCTACAAGTCCCAACACTGACATCATATAGTCTAAGCATGATTTCTAACATGGATTTCAGTCCAATTTCTATAACATTGAGATAAACATATAGCTAATAACAAGTTATTCCAAGATACGGTTCCACAGAATGGACCAAGTCACAATTCCCACGGTGCACGTCCACACGCCCGTCACCTAGCATGTGCGTCACCTCCAAAATAATCACATAGCACAATATCTGGGGTTTCATACCCTCAAGGCCAGATTTAAAACTATTACTTACCTCAATCCGAGCAAAATGCTACTCCAAAATGCCTTTGCCTCGCAAGTCAGCCTCCGAATGTCCCGAATCTAGCCACAAGTAGTACAATACAATTAATATAGGACAAAGGGATCAATTCCACAAGAAAACTACTAAATTAGAGCCAAAATCAAAATCGACTCAAACCCGACCACCGGGCCCACATCTCAAAATCCGACAAAAGTCACAAAACCCGAAAACCCATTTACTCACGAGTCTAACCATACCAAATTCAAAATCTGACACTATTTGGTCATCCGAATCCCAAAAATTCACTCTCCAAATACCTATCCTTAAACCCCCAAATTTCCCCTCAAAAGCTCACCAACTAGGTGTAAAATCAGTGGGGAAACATCATTGTTGAAGATAAATAAGCACAAAGAGCTCACCTCAGTAATTACTTCGAAATACCTCTCAAAATCCTCCAAAATCCGAGCTCAAGGTGATGAAAATGGTGAAAAATCTCGAAGTCCCGTATTTATATGTTCTGCCTAGGCTTTTCGTGTAATGCCCCGGAAAATTTTGCTAAGTAATTTAAGATTTCGTGGTGCCAGGTAGGCTAACTATAATGTTTTATGTTCTAATTAGTATGATGTATATCAATTGGATATGGTAATAAGTGTATAAGTCTTATAATAGGCAATGTGGGGTCTAAGGAGAATCCTAAGTCTAAGTCAAGTTGGAAAATTACATAATAGGCTATAATTCCAAATGAGTTTGCAAAAGTCCAAGATTTGGACGAGTATATCTACATATATATGTGGTGTTATGTGATGAAAAACCTATCAAATGAAATATCTTAGAGTCTAGTTTCCAACGCTTCAAACCGTTCGTCATTTGGACATTCCTACACAAAGTTATGATCAAATTACTAAAGGCTGGATCTGCGATCAATTTTGCGACCGCAAAACGGTTCCGCGGACCGCATAAGCATCGCATAGTGGAGCAGAGACGGGCAGACTAATTTGCTGTCGCATAATCGATTATGCTGTTGATTATGCTATCGCATAATTGATATGCTGCAATTTTGCTGCCCACAAAACGATTATGCTATAGCATAATTGCACCACATAATTGACTTCGGAGGTCATTTTTGGAAATTTTCATATCCGATCCAATTTTGATAAATAGGCTTTGGGGCTATTTTCTAATAAATCTAGAGAGAGGTGAGAGCATATAGAGAGAGAAAGAGGGAACATATCCTTCCAATCACCTAATCTTGCACAAATTCTCAAGAATCAAGGAAGCTAATCTCTAGCTCATTATCCTTCCGGGTAAGTCCTACTTCTAAGATTTCATATAAGAGATTTTGAGTTCAAAAATACATTGTGGAGTTAGAAATAGGCCATTCATCTGACACTAAGTTATAGTATGTGGGATTAATGAACTATTTTGGGTTGTTCTTGTTGAAATTGGTTGGGGAATGAAGGAAATCTTGTAGAAGAGCTTTAAAATCAAAATGCACAACTAGTGTTTTATAAAATGCTCAAATGAGCTGAAACCATAAATATCTTCCTAATTTGTGTTCGATTTTGCTATGTCTCAAAATAGATTGGGATTGCTAGAATTTCCGGAATGTAGTAGTAACTTAAGGAAAGCTTAAACAAGGTATGTATGGCTAAACCTCTTTCTTCTTAGAATCGAACCCCTGGTGTTCGTGTAATTGGTGTAAGTTCCTAAATTGATCATACTAGAATCGTTGCCCTAATGTGTTGTGTTGAAAGATTTATGTTCAATGATTGTGCTAAATGTTTATTATGTCGTCATGCAATTCGAGAATGTGTTTAAAATGTGGAATATATGTGTTAAGAAAGGTCAAGAATACATGTCAAGAATCGAATAAAGCTTGGTATGCTAATTTGTATGTAAAGCCTCCGTATGATTAAGATTTTCCATGCTTTTCCCTTATGTATGCAATGCCTCATATAATAGGCCTCATTGATGTGAATGATAATGTTATTTGAACATATAATAAGGGAAACTTGAATTTTAAGATGCGGCCAAGTGCCAAGAATGATTTAATAAATGAGGCTACTCGGGCCATGTAATGAAAGATGGGAAAGAAATGTGCATTGAGATGAACGATTGAAAGGATGATGTCTCATGAGAGATGGCCTAGCCGATTGGGCCGTGATCGGATACCATGCCGCACACATGGTGGTAATTGTGTTGGATTGATTGATTAAAACTGTGAATATGGTGGATGTCTCAAGGGAGACGACCTAGCCGATCGGGTCGAGATCGGACTCCGTGTAGGAACACGGTGGTTTTGTGGATTGTGGCACATGGCACTGAGATTATCAACTTAATAAGATGGAAATTTAACTGGAGACTTTGTGATCCTTACTTGATGTTTTTCGTATTTGTTTGAAGCTCTTATTGTACATCATGACTGTTTCCTCTATGTTTCATTGTTCATTCTATTTAGATGGTGTTTTAGCTTTACATACTAGTACTATTCGACAGTACTAACGTCCCTTTTGCCGGGGGCTACATCTTTAAATGGATGTAGGTGTTTCCAAGGCAGACAGTGTTGATCGCAGCTGGTGGTGTATCCTCTTCTCCTAGCAGTCTCGGTGAGCCCCCGCTTCATCCCGGGGTCATGTTCCATATCTTTTGATTCTATTATTATTATTATTATTATTATTATTATTATTATTATTATTATTATTATTATTATTATTATGTTTTGAGGTATTGTCGGGGCCTTGTTGCCGGCGTTGTCATAACTCTCTCTTTTTCATCTGTAGAGGCTCTGTAGACATTTTGTGGGTTGCGTATGGGTGCTAGAAAGGTCCGATGAATTATGTTGTATTTGGATTCTTGTCTCACTAAATCGTAATGTGTTTGTATTTTAGAAACTTAACAACAATTTAGCAAAATGAAATGAATTAGTAATGTTTATATATACACCCCTTCTATCGTTTTATTAATGAAACCATGCCTCCTCTTGGTCATAAGTGAGTTGGGTAAAAAGTGTCTAATAGACTTGCTCGACCGGGTTCACTCAGTTGAGCGCCGGTCGCGCTCCCCGAGGTTGGGGCATGACACTTCGCACCTGCGGCCATTTATCTGCACCTGCGGAGCCGCTTCTGCAGTCAAAACTCCGCTTCTGCAAAAACATCCAAGCCTTCATGTATCCCATCTGCGGGTTCATTATCGTATCTGCGGGCTCGCAGATGCGCATTCTCCTTCGCACCTGCGATTGCCCCAAGCCAGCCCCAGCTCTGCATCTGTGCCAACCCTACCGCACCTGCGGCAATATCCTCGCAAGTGCGACTACACCAGCAACACGCCAACTTGAGCAATCCTCAAACTTCAAAACTTGTTCCATTAACCACCCGAAATCGACCCGAGGCCCTCGGAACCCCAACCAAATATACCAATAAGTCTTATAACCCACATGAACTTAGTCAAATTCTCAAATCACCTCAAACAACATCAAATCACGAATTACACACGGATTCAAGCCTAATGAACTTTGAAATCTCCAAATTCTACAAACAGCGTCAATACCTATCAATTCACATCCGATTGACCCTAAATTTTGCACACAAGTCCTAAATGACACCACGAACCTACTCCAACTTCTAGAAATCCTATCCGACCCCGATATCAAAAATCCCACTCCCAGTCAAACTTTCCAAAGTTCTAACTTTCGGCATTTCAAGCCTAATTCTACTACGGACCTCCAAAACACAATCCGGACGCGCTCCTAAGTCCAAGTCACCTAACGGAGCTAACAAAACCATCAAAATTCAAATTCGAGGCCGTTTACACATAAGTCAACATCCGGTCAACTTTTCCAACTTAAGCTTTCAAATAAGTGACTAAGTGTCTCAATTCATTCTAAAATCACTACGGACCCGAACCAACTAACTTGATAAGCCATAATATAGCTGTAGAACACAAAAGAAGCAAGAAATGGGGGGGGGGCCTACAACTCTCGAAATGACCGGCCGGGTCGTTACAGATTTCTAACACGAATAATAGCTCAAACGATCATACAAATAGAGAAAACATGGATATAAAGAGACATGATAACAACAAGTCTTAGAGTAGCCTAAGGTCTACCCGGATTATGAGTACCCCGATGTGCACACATGCCCGTCATATAGCATGTGCGTCACACCCAAGACATCTCAAGTATCGTAGTCCACATGGAAAAATTACCCTCAAACCACATTTAGATTTGTTACTTACATCAAAGCGCGTGAATCAATACTCCAAAAAGCCCTTCCCACGCGAATCGGCCTCCGTGCGACTCGAATCTTGTCAAAATAACTCAATATCATCAATAGAAGCCAAGGGAAACAACCCCAAACAATAAAGCTATGATCTTGAATCAATTATGCAAAGTCAACCCCAGGTTCGCAACCCGAAACCTGACTAAACTCACAAATTTCGATCACCCATTCTGATACGAGTCCAAATATATGTGTTTCACCCAAATCCAAACTCAAATCGATCCTCAAATCATTAATTTTAACTCTCCAAAACCATAGTAAAAAATCCTCAAATTTCACCTTTAATTCACATCAACTAGGTTTAATAATCCAAGGGTCATTAATATCTAACACCTAAATCAAGTAAAGATTACTTACCTCCTTCCATTATGGTGAAATCCTCTCCATAAATCGCCTCTAGTCGAGATCCACAACTCCAAATAATAAAAAATGACCAAATCCTTGGAAATATAAAGTCTTCCCTGTGATTTTCGCATTTGCGGACAATCCGCTGCATCTGTGGCTCCACTTATGCGGTCATAGGCCCGCATCTACGGCCCTAACTTAAGTCCCGACCTCCCGTTTCTGTGTTCTCCCCCTCGCACCAGTGCACCCGCTATTGTGGTCTCCTATTGCAGGTGCGGTCATGCTTTCACGCCAACCCTTCCGCATCTGCAGATGTCACGCCCCAACCTCGGGAGGCACGACCCGCGCTCAATCGAGTGAACCCGACTGATCAAGAAAGCATGCTTTCATTTAACTAGGCAGTAGGAAAGATCGTACATATAACATTGCTAGTTCATTTTATATTACAACCCTTAAACCATAGTTAAGTTTCCAAAATTTCATATCGTTACAGTTTAGGAGAATAAGAGTGTAGGATTACAACACAGTCCAGTGACCCTTTCAACACCCGTACATAACCCACACAAACATCTACGGAGCCTCTAAAGATACCAAAGACAGTTATGATAATGCCGGCAACAAGGCCCCGGCTATACCTCAAAAGTGGTAATTGATAACAAAAGGTATACTGCATAACCCCTGGAAGAAAAGGGGCTCACCAAGATTGCTGCGATCGGCACTGTCTGCTATGGAACCACCTACATCCATTCAAAGATGTAGCGCCCCCGGCAAATGGGATGTTAGTACCGTGGAATAGTACTAGTGTGTATAACTAAACACCATCTCATTAGAAAGAACAACCATGCAAGAATGAAGAAATCATAAGGGTCAACAAAAGCTTTAAACAATCACCACATCATCAAATTGTCACGCCCCAAAACGGAGGGACATGACCGGCGCTCAACCGGGTAGCCTCAATCAAGCAGACCTGGGTGCCTTTCCTATCCCACGTGTTACCCCGTGTTTTCATTACTCATTAATCAAAGGAGATAGACATTTATGATTTAAACACCTTTTTACGAAATATATATAACATACATGGTTACTTAGCGTGGTTTACAAGTTACGCTGCCCAAATACAAGATACATAAGTACATAACTCACACTCCCTGTCTACGGAGCCTCTAAGGATACAAAAGAGTTTTACAATACTTGCCGGTAACAAGGCCCCGGCTATACCTTACACAAATACCAAAAATAAGACTCCGGGGAGAAAAGCGGCATGAGCCACGCAGGGCCCCGAGAGGAAAGGGGCTCACCCATACAGCTGACGGGAAGATGGAGGAGTGCTACTGTCGGTGGATTGGAGTACCTGCTATAGAACCACCTACAATCATAACACGAATGTAGCGCCCCCGGCAAAAGGGACGTCAGTACATTTGAATAGTACTGGTATGTATGAACAAACTTTACCCCAAGTAAAATCAAACAATACACAAGTAACAAACAGTAATAAAATCAACTATCAAATGCACATGAAAGAAACAACCAAAGCCAAACAAGTTTCATAATCTCTCCTTTTCCCCTTTTCAACATTATCTCATCACATCAATGATTCCACAACTTTCACATATTTTCATTTCAATAGTGATTTCGATCACTTTTCCACCCTTATTACCTCGGCCACCCTTATCACCACAACCCACACCTTATTACTTCGTGTTGCGGCGCGCAACCCGATCCCACCGAATAATCACATTTCACACAACAACAACAACAAATCACATTTCACACGACAACACGACAAATCACAAAGAATTTTCATAACCATCAATACCATTTCCATCGTATACAACAGCCCGCACACAATTTAAGTCACAACGATAATTGCCCACGACAAGTCCCATACGATATTACCACAGTTGTTTCAATTGCATCAATCACAACTTCTTTTCATCATTTACTTCACAGCCCTTACCACATAATCACATTCACACAATAACAATAGTTCACAGTTCAATCACATGGCTTCAGGCCATCCCAAATAACATTTCACAGCAACAATAACAATTGAAGTCACAAGATAATTGCCCACGACAAGCCACACATGATGTTACCACAGTTGGTTCAATTGCATCAATCACAACTTCTTTTCATCATTTATTTCACAGCCCTTACCACATAATCACATTCACACAATAAC
Organism: Nicotiana attenuata; assembly: GCF_001879085.1. NCBI lineage: Eukaryota > Viridiplantae > Streptophyta > Magnoliopsida > Solanales > Solanaceae > Nicotiana > Nicotiana attenuata. The sequence continues at coordinate 24,842 of NW_017672390.1, forward strand.
AATAGTTCACAGTTCAATCACATGGCTTCAGGCCATCCCGAATATCATTTCACAGCAACAATAACAATTTAAGTCACAAGAATTCATGAAATAGGCCATCTTGCCCTAACACCCGTGAAGCAAACAAAATTCACAAATAGTCCACATAAGAAACGCATACCAATTACTCATACACCAAACAGGGTGACTTTACAAAGGTTAAAGTTAGCCATACATACCTGGAGTCAAATTTCCTCTATAACTTCTACTTTTAATTCACCAAACAGCCTAGTACCGTCAATCTAGTTCACAAGTTAACACATATATCTTAGAATTGACGTTCACAAATACAGTCCGAACTTATTTAGGTGATCAACCGCTCATTTTTGCAAATCTTTACTCCTACCCAACTTCTCTTACTAGATTTTAGATATTAAAGAACATGCATGTATGATTCAACTTACATTTTCAAGAATCAATTCATGAGAACCCCCTTTTTGTTTAAATCTGAAAACCAATCAAAAAGGGTTGGGGATTTTTACCTGCAAGAACGAAAATGAAGATAATTACTCGAAATTTCCAGGCCTGGTGACTTTGAAAATCAAATTGATGAAGATAAAATTTCTCTCTCAAGAACCCTCTCTTCCCTCTCTCTATTTTTTGTTCAGAAAATGTGTTAAAATGAAGGGTTGGGGTATTTTATTGAAGAAGGGGTCGGGTTGAAAAATTAGAAAAATAGGAGCCCCGATGCGGAATGCGGTCAGGAATGCGATCGCATTCCTTACATGCGGTCCGCAGACCGGTCGCAGAGTGGCCCTCAAAAATGGGCAAAATTTAAAACATATTGTGCCGGTATGCGGCGCATACACGTTATGCGGTCGCATAATGCACTGCATTTTTGACCTCAAATTTGACTAACACACCGACTCACTTTGCGATAGAAATGCGGTCCGCATACTTGATTTGCAACCGCATTCTGGACCGCATAATAGCACTTTTCTGGAAAACTTTGATTCTTGATTTTTAAGTGCTAAATCCGTACAAAGGGTCCGAACCGCGGCGAGCTACTAGGTTTACTAACACATACTCGGAACTTGGCACTACGAGCTACTAGGTTTTGAGCACAAGTTTTCACGGGGCCTTACACAAATAAAGGGATCACATAGCTTTCATAGAATTTCCATAGCTTTAGGTGGGGACATTTATTACTGCTACATCATCATTCACAATACCACCACTTTATTTCGCGGAGTCCGATCACGACCCGATCGGCTAAGTTGCCTCATTTGAGACATGTACCTCAAACACAATTTCATACTCACTTTCCGGCTTCAATATCAGCACAATACTACCATGTGTGCAGCATGGCGTGTGATCACGGCCCGATCGGATAAGCCGTTTTACCAAGACGTTTCCCTTTTCCATCAATCATCTCACTTTAACTTTTATTTCACATATATCAGTTCATTGGCACTTGGGCCACAATTATCACATCATACTTGTCACTAGGCCACGTTTCATAACTCAAACTCTTTCCCCCACATTTCACATCATTTCCACTTTCAACATTAACCTTGCAATTTAAGATAATAGGCACATACGATAGCAATTCAAGTTGTAGGCATAGAGAGGATTTTACATAGTTCGGCATAACAATCTCAATTTAAACTTGACTTGAAATCTAGGCATTTTAGCATATGGTTCACATTCTTCACACACCCTCAATTTACCATGAATAGCATATTGAACACATTGAGACACACCTTTCACATATATTCTTGCAACACCAATTTATTTGAAATAGCAAGCACTACATCAATATGATTTCGGAACTTACAACATTTGCATGGACACCAAGGGAGCTCAATTTCTAAGAAGAGGGGGTTTTAGCCATACATACCTTAATAGAGCTTTTCTTAAATTCTTACAATAATTCCGGACTCTTAGCAACTTCGATCTATTTTATGAGAATTTCAAGTTGAACCAAAAATTAGAGAGATAATCAAGATTCTAGCTCATTTGAGCACATTATCAAGCACTAGGTGTGCATTATGATTTTAAGACCTTTTTGTGAAAGATTCTATCATCCTACACCCCATTTATTACATTTTTAGCTCACAATCTCCCCATACCCTATTATCATACATGCATGCAAGATAATCAGTCCTTATACCCATGAACCCACTTGTTAATTGCTTATTTTAGTAGGAATTTAGAAATCAAAGGTTAAGGCAAAAGTTCTTACCTCTTAGGATGAAGGCTTAGTAACTTTACTTGATGATCTTCAAAGATTTGGTCCAGGATTGAATAGTGACTTGGTGAGGACCGCTTTCTCCCTCTAGAACTCTTTCTCTCACTCTAAATGTAGTAGAAAATAGCACAATAGGGTCTAATGGGGTGTTTTTAAAAAAATGGGGTCGGGTTTTAAAAGTTAGAAAATAGGAGCCACGACTCAATCTGCGGTCGCATATGCGACCGCATAACTGATATGCGGCCCGCAAAAGTAGCCCTTAAGGCTTGAATATTCTGCCTGGGTATGCGACCAATATGCGGTCCGCATACCTGTTCTGCTGTCGCATAATGCACCGTAGAACTGCCCTTCGCAAAAATCCCAAGGAGGCCATGCGACGACTATGCGGCCCGCATTTCGGTTATGTGATCGCATAATGGGCCGCATAGTTGTCCTCAAAAATAGCCAACATTCTGCCTCACTCTGCGGCAACTATGCGGTCCGCATTGTTATTTTGCGGCCGCATAATGGGCCGCAAAAATGCGCTCTTCTGAAAAACATTCTTGAGAAAAAAATTCACGAGGCCTTACAACAGACATAGCTCCTCTAGCCCACTCTTACATCTGCGCCTTCAAGGCCGTATCTGCGGTGTCGCATCTGCGACCAGACTTTTGCAGGTGCGAAGCATATGACTTAGCAAAACATCAGTATTGCCAACACATTAAAAAAAGATCCGTAATCAATCTGAAACATGTCCGGGGCCCCTGGGACCCTATCCAACCACACCAACCTATCCCGAAACATAACACGGACCTACTTGAGGCCTCAAATCACACCAAACAACATCAAAACTATGAATCGCACCACAATTCAAGCCTAATGAACTAATGAACTTCCAACTTCCAAAACTCATGTCGAACTATATTAAATCAACTCGGAGTGACCTCAAATTTTGCATACAAGTCCCAAATGACTAAGAACCTATAACAACTCCGGAACCGCAATTCTAACTCGATATAAACAAAGTCAACTCTCGGTCAAACCTCAATGTTCCAACTTTCGCCAAATAGCACCAAATCATCCTACTGACCTCCAAATCCACATCCGCACATCCAAAATCACCATACAAACCTATTGGAACCATCAAAACACTATTCTGGGGTCTTCTAAACAAAAGTCAAACCCCGATCAACTCTTTTAACTTAAGTACCCAACCTTGAGACTAAGTGTCCCAATTCAATAAAATAACTCTCTCGAAACCAAACCAACCGACCCCACAAGTCACATAATCATAATTTCACATGTGTAAAGCATCATATAGGGGAAATGGGGCTAAAATACACAAAATGACTGGTCGGATCATTACAATGGGTTCGGTCATCACCCTAGGAAAGGTCTTATAATGTCTCATTTTGTCTAGGAAATAACACTACGTGATTGCGATTCCTTCTTCATGATTGCGAAGAAGGAAACCAGAAGCACTGAACCAATAGTCCAAACATGATGGAAATGGTCCAAAATCAATCCGAAACACACCCGAGGCCCCTGGGACCCCGTCCAATCATACCAACAAATCCCAAAACACAATGCGAACCTTCTCGAGGCCTCAAACCACACAAAAAAAATATAAAAACCACGAATCGCACCCCAATTCAAACCTAATGAACTAATAACATTTCCAAATTGAAAACTTGCTTCGAACAAGCCTAAACAACTCCGAATGACCTCAAATTTTGCGCGCAAGTCTCAAATGACACGACAGACCTATATAACCTCCCAGAATCACAATTCGAGCTCGATATCAATAAAGTCAACCCTCGATCAAACCTATCAACCTTCCAAACCATTAACTTTCCAACTTTTGCCAATTCAAGCCAAACAAACTACGAACCTCCAAATTCACATCCAGACATACACCTAAGTGTTAAATCACCATGGGAAGCTATCCGAACCATCAAAACTCAATTTCAAAGTCGTTTACACAAAATTCAAACTCCGGTCAACTCTTCCAACTTAAGCTTCCAACCTTGGGACTAAGTGTCCCAATTAACTTCGAAACATCCCCGAAGCCAAACCAACCACCCCGACAACTCACATAACCACAAATGAGCATAAAAAAGGTAATAAATAGGGGAATAGGTCGTTACATTCTCCCTATTTTAAACAAGTGTTTATCCTCGAACGGGTCTAGAATCATATTTGGAGTCTCAAATATGTGTGGATATCGCTCCGCATCTCCTGCTCGGTCTTCCAAGTAGCCTCACCCACTGGCTGACCTCTCCAATGAACCTTCACCGAAGCTATATTCTTCGACCTTAACTTTCAAACTTGTTTCTCCAAATTGGCCACTAGCTCCACTTCATAAGTCAAATCCCCATCTAGTTGTACCGTGCTAAAGTCCAAAACATTTGACAGATCACCATAATACATCCGGAGCATAGAAACATGAAACATTGTTTTGTTGGAGGACTCCGCCTGACCGTTTCCTGCGGGAAGATATGGCATGGAGAGTATCGCTTGATGTGCCATTTCTTGAAGAATTCGACGGTTTTTTTTTCGGAGAATTGGGGTCCGTTGTCACAACTGATTTCATTGGGGATGTCGAATCGACATATGCTGTTCCTCCATATGAATGTGATAACTTCCTGTTTGCGTATTTGGGCAAATGCACCTGCTTCTACCCACTTGAAAAAATAGTCAGTTAAAACCAAAAGAAATCGTACATTTCCTCGTCCTGCTGGAAGGGGTCCGATGATGTCCATCCCCCATTTGATGAACGGCCAAGGCGATATGACTGAGTGGAGGTGCTCGCCCGCCTGGTGGATCATTGGAACATATTTTTGGCATTGATCGCACTTTCTAACGAAGTCGGCGACTTCCTTTTTCATGGTAGGCCATTAATAAACTGTTGTATGAGGCATCTAACGAGGGCTCGATTACCGGAATGGGCTCCACGGTGGCCTTCGTGTACTTCATCGAGGATGCGCCTAGTTTGGTTTGGTACTAGGCATTTCGCCAAGGGACCGCCAAACGTTCTTTTGTACAAGTCATGGTTGATGATGTTGTATCTGGCCGCCTGCATTCGAAGCTTCTTGGCTTTTTTTTGTCAGGTAGGAGCACTCCGTCCTGCAAATATGACATAATACGGTTGCGCCAGTCCCAAGTCAAGTTTATAGTGCATACCTCAATTTGGTCTAATGACGAACGGAGGGGGCTAACCACGTTTTCTTTTCCGCTTATGTTCTTGGTGGCCGCTGCTAATTTGGCGAGGCCTTCTACTTTGAGGTTTTGTGCTCGAGGTATCTGGTCGAGTTGGCACTTGTCAAACTCGGGCAGTAGCTTATGAATTTCTGCCTGATATTTTTGTAACCTCTGTTCTTTGATTTGGAAAGTCTTTGTGACTTGGTTGACGACAAGTTGTGAGTCACATCGGAGGATGACTTGACGTTCTCCATACTTGAGAGCTAGTTTCGGTCCTACAATTATGGCCTCATACTCGGCCTCATTGTTAGTCATGTCGGGACAACGTATAGATTGGTGGATGATTTTGCATATTTGGACCTCGAGCATGAATCCCAATCTAGGTCTTGACGTGTTGGAGGTACCATAGGTGTACAGGACCTATAGGTGGGATAACTTGGGAGAGGTACGGGAGGCTTCCTGCTCGGACTCAAGCATTAATTTAGCGTTGAAGTCGCGACGAAGTTGGCAAGTACTTGCGACTTTATCGTTGTTTGCGGCTGATATGTTATATCGTGCTCGCTTAATTCGATGGTCCACTTGGCCAATCTACCCGACAGCTCGGATTTGTGTGGGATGCTTCTTAGGGGAAAGGTCGTGACCACTGAGATGGGGTTGCATTGAAAATAGGGTCTAAGATTTTGTGAAGCTACGACTAATGCCATAGCTAGTTTTTCGACGTGGGGATACCTCGTTTCGGCATTGACCAAGGTATGGCTAATGTAATAGATTGGAGATTTCGTACCTTTGTTTTTACGTATCAGGATTGTTCTTACTGTGACGTCGGATACGGCCAGGTAGATTAAGAGACGTTCGCCAGGTTCTGCCTTGGCTAATAATGGGGGCGAGGACAAGTATGCCTTTAATTGTCTTAGGGAATTGATGCATTCAGAATTCCACTGGAGTCCATTGTCCTTATTTAGTACGTTGAAGAATTTGTGGCATCTGTCAGAGGATCGTGAGATGAACCTTAACAGGGCGGCTATACAGCCGGTCAACTTCTGCACCTGTTTCTTGATGGTAAATTTCAGGTATTCCCTCTATGGCCTTGATTTGGTGGGGATTGACCTCGATGCCTCTCTGCGACACCAAAAGACCGAGGAACTTTCCCGAGGTCACGTCGAAAGCACACTTTTTAGGGTTCAGCTTCATGCCGTATCGTCTAAGTATATCGAAGGCTTGCCTCAGGTGGTCAATGTGGTCCTCTTTTCTTTTTAATTTGACCAACATGTTGTCTATATAGACTTTTATAGTTTTGCCAAGTTGCTCTTTGAACATCTTGGTGACAAGCCTCTGATAGGTCGCCCCTACATTTTTCAACCCGAACGGCATGACTCTGTAGCAGTACGTCCCTTGGTGGGTGATGAAGGTGGTCTTTTCCTGGTCCTCCTCCTCCATGAGGATTTGGTTGTAGCCTGAGTAGGCGTCCAAGAAGCTTAATAACTCGTGCCCCGGTATTGTGTCGATGAGCTGATCGATGTGAGGCAACGGGAAGGAGTCTTTCAGGCAGGCTTTGTTTAGGTCTGTGAAGTCTACGCACGTGCGCCATTTCCTTTCATTTTCACCATGACAACGTTAGCGACCTATTGGGGGTACTTTGACTCTCGAATGGAACTGTTGGCGAGCAATTTTTCTACCTCTTCGCGGAAGGCCTCGTTGATTGCAGCACTGAACTTTCTTCTGATTTGTCATACCGGCGGGTAGAGTGGAGCAACAATCATCTTATGTGTTGCAATGTCTTTCGGGATACCTGGCATGTTTGCATGGGAGAAAGTAAGCAGATCGTCGTTGTCAGTTAAAAATTTATGGAATTTACCTGGTTCCGTGGGTTTGTGGCCAATGTAGGCTTTCTTGTTGTGGTCGCTTTTGTCCAGCTAGACGGGATCGAGGTCTTCCACTATTGACCCGGTGGCTTCTACGATGTTGGGGTCTTTGACGACGTCTGTTTGTTCGTCGGACTCGGTCCCCGACTTTGGTAATTGCTATGCTCTTGAGTCCTTCCTTCTTAATTGTTGAGTGTATGTGCAATCTTGGGCGATGCGGTAGCATTCTTGAGCTATGCGCTGTTCACCGCGAATGTTGAATATTCCCCATGGTGTAGGGAACTTGATGATCTGATGCAAACTGGACCGGATGGCTGATAACTAGGGATTCTAGTTCATTTTACACTCATTTTCACTTGAGTTTTGATGAAAAATGTATACAAAATAGTCTCAAAGGCTTACATGTCATACTTGTTTGAAGGGTTTGGTCAAAAAGGTGACAATTAGTCAAAACCAGCTCAAAAAGGAGTGAAACATGCACAAGTACCAAGGACAAGTCCAAGCACAATTGAAACAGATCCACTGCGGTAGCAATCCATTTTGTGCGGTCCGCAGTGATGAGATTCAGAGAGGTGCAGTTTTTGGTAACTCAAGCACTGCGGCCGCAATCCATTTTGTGCAGATCGCAGTAGCCTCACCGCGGCCGCAAACCATTTTATGCGGTCCGCGGAGATGAGATTCAGAGAGTTATGAAAAATGGAGATTGAAGCCAGCGCGGTTCGCAAGTCATTTTGTGCGGACCGCATTGAAGCCACCGCGGCCGCGGTGGCCAGATTCAGAGAATGCAGAATCAAGCCAAAAAGCCTCAGTGCGGTTCGCGATGCATTTTGTGCGGACCGCATTACCTCGTCAGGGGTATTTTTGTCCTGAAAATTCGGCCTAGTATAAATACTTTCTTTTCACATTTTTAGGTCATCTTTTGTAATCTGACTTGGAGGAGAGCACGAGAACAACTCTTTTGTTCTATTTTGAGTATTTTGTAGCTACATTTACGCTGAATCTTCATTATCTTAGTTTGTAATTAAATATTATGGGTTATTTTTCATCTAATTTCGTGTTTTCTTCCATAATTATGAGTAGCTAAACCCATTAGCTAGGGTTGTGGCTCAACCCTAGTGTGGGTATTTGATAGGACTTATGTTTTAATGCTTAGATGTTTATGGGTGGTTGATATTTGGACTGATTTGTGTTTTAATAGTGGTTGCAAACATTAATTTGTACCTAACTGACATGGGCTCTTCTTGAGAAAGAGAGCTTAAGTCTAGGAAATCAGTCCAACAAGAAATTGGGGCGTACTCAAGAGATTGATAGCCCCAATTAAAGGGTTATATCTAGAGATAGTAATACCCGACTTGAGCCTACATTGCTTGCTTAATTTTGACACCAATTGGTCTTGAGAAAGTCAATTCGAGCAAAGTCACTCAAGCTACCGAGAGGTATAGAGTGAGTAGTATCATGCAAATGGCATATCGCGATCCCAAACATAACATCTTTGCTTTAAACATAGGAACCCGTCAAGTATTCACCTTGGGGGAAGTCACTTCCCTAGTGCCTCGATACCTATTAGACAACCCTTTAGCAAGTATTCCTAGTGACACTCATCACTGCTTTTAGTCTTTCCTCTCCTTTTTCCCGCCATTGTTAGCTTGTGCAAACGAGAAAAAGAAGCTTTCGTTGTTTTCTAGATCTAGGAGAAACTAAATTTTTTCACTAGGAACTCCCCACAGACGGCGCCAAATTGCTTAACGAAAAAGTTTTAGGCCCTTTTTGTTAAATCAATTTAATAAGTAGATAAAGGGTGAATCCTAGTTAAATGTAATAAATCCTAGATCTGAAGTTCAATAATTTTGATGGTACGGGAGCGTGCTCAAGTCAATGAATGTCAAGTTAATGCTCAATGACTATCAATGAATATGAGAATAAAAACATGTAATAAATAACATTGAGGGAAAACGCTCTCTCCTCTCTCTACTTTCTCTCTCTAGCGTGCCTGTTTGTTTAAGGCAGCCATGGCTGCTGCGAGCTCTCCCCAGCCTTTGGCTGTGGGAGAGACAAGTCAAAACAGTCAAGAAACAGTCCTTAATCATAATACAAAGCAGTCATATGCATCGCATCTGTTGAAAAAAAATTCTACCGCAAAATCGACAAGTTTGGAGTTATGTCCAGTAACGTTTGAACATGGTGAACCTACTGTGGAATTCACCATTGAAGAGGTGAATACTTTCACAATGGAAGAAGGTTTACATCAAGCTGTAATTCTCAAATTTTCGTATGGGAAACCTGATCTTCAAGAACTACGACAGATTATTCCCAAACAATTTGATGCCAAAGGCTACTGTAATATTGGACAACTGGAATATCGACATATACTAGTTAGGTTTGATTTGTTTGAAGAATTTGTTCAAGCTATATCAAGATCGACAGGTTATATTAAGGCGAAGGGTGATGTATTCTTTTTTAGAACATTCCCATGGATAATAGGCTTTAATCTGTGTGAAGAAACATCGAGGGCTGTCGTATGGATTTCTTTACCTGAATTGCCTGCAAATTTCCTTGCAAAAAGGTCGTTAATGTCCATCGCTTCAGCTGTGGGAAAGCCTTTAGCAGTGGACAAAGCAACGCAAGATCGAACGGGACCAAGTACGGCAAGGGTTAAGGTCTTGCTTGATCTACTGGACAAGTATCCTAAGAGAATTAAGATTCATATTATGGATAAGAATTCTGGGAAAGTTGTTGAGCATTATCAGGAGATAGTTTACGATAATCTTCCTAAATATTGTACCTGTTGTAAGCATCAAGGGCATGATGAAAGATCGTGCCGTTGGAGAATCGAGAAAAATAAGGAAGATGTTGTTGTGGATGAAAGAGAAGGACTGTGCAGTTTGGACAAATTGCAAGGTGATGCTAGGGAATATCTTAATGCAAAAAGGGGAGTGCAATTAAGAGATGAAGCAGAAAAAAACAACTCTGTTGTGCAACAAGTTTTGCAAATTGATGGAAGAAAACAAACTGGTAATATCGAGCAGCAGGGAAATTTAATCTCAAAAGAAGTTAAAAATTTTGGTGTGCAATCTAATGGAGGAAGACAACTGGATATTGAAGTAGCAAAAGGTCATGGTGCTGAACAGCAGGTTTCGCAGTCAGCTGTTGTTTTTGCAACTGATAACGCTGGTACTACTGATGCAGGGCAAAATCATATCTCTAGGCAGCAGCAAGTATTGCAAAGTGTAGAAGGAAATCAAATTGTTACTGGGAATAACAATAATGAGATGAATCGTGCAAATATGGATATCTCTGTAGGTAATGCTTTTAAAATTGATAAGGGTCCACCTAAACCTACACGAGATGTTCCTGCTAAAACGGCCTTAGTGACGATGCGCAACGCATTAAATCCAGTTGTGCAAGCTTATGACAATTTGCACTCTATTAAGGATGCAATTGTTGCATCAACTGCTGTAACTATTGATCGAGCGGATGCATCTGTGCAAATTGGGAAGGATACAAATGATAATATTGCAACCGGTGATCGAAGGTTTGCTATAGATTCTAAGGCCGTCAATGTAGAGGCTAAACATACAAGTGGTCAAGTTGAAAGTGAGCAGGGGACTCTGGCTAAACATACTGTCGATCAATCAGTATTTGATCCTAAGGTTAAAAGTTCTGGGCAGTTGACGGCAGCTGGTGCACAAAATGCTTCAAGTTTGGTTAAAAACATAGGATGTCCAGATGGTGATTGTCAAGGTGCAAAGTTGGAGACTAATGCTGCATTGAAAACAACAGGTGATCGAGATGTTGCACCTGTTGAACCAGTGGAGAAATCAGCAGTAGCAAGTGCACAACTTGATACAGGTGCACAATTTGATACATCGACTAATAAATCAGTTATACAAGCAACTAGTTTAGATGCTGCTGGAGATATTCAGGCTACTGATATGGTAGAAGCAGGATCTCAACATGGTCAACAATCACTTGCTAAGGGCTGGTTTGTAGTGCATCGATCACCTAGCAATAAGGTATTTTCAGATCATAAAAATCTAGAGGCAGCAGCACAATTTAAGTATTCTAACTCCTTTGATGCATTGGCTTCCGCACATGAACATGGGGAGAAAGATCTGCAACATAAGGAGGTATGTGAAAATTCAAAAACTATGTAACAGAGGTCTCTAGGCAGAACAAAACCCAGCAGAAATCTGGTGCTCCATTGGACATTGTTCCGGTAGCGGGGAAGCTAACGGGCAATCAAGCACATAGCTCCAATGCTCCGACTTTGCAATTTTCCAGTCCTCACGTGGAACAAATCATCAAAGATGCCCAGAACGCGATGATGCTAAACACTAATATGGTTAAACAACCATTGGTTACGTTGAACACTTCCGTCTTTGAAGTACCATCACAATCTTTGGAGTCTTGTGGAGAACATAGTGGAGATCATGGGCAGTTGGTGCTAACCACAGGAAACAATAATGAGATTATTAAAGCAAATGTGAGGGCAATGGCAATTAATTCTAAGTTGTGGTCGGACCAACATGAGTATGATGATGAAGAAGATTTGGGTATTGGTTTTGCGGAGGATTCTTCTGATGAAGGTGAGAGGTGTAGTGGTGATGAAGAAGTGTTATCAGTAGTTTCACCATCTCTTCCAAAAATAGGAAGTTCCTCCAAATTAGGATCTGGTAGAAAGCTTAATGCTAAAGCTCCTGATTTTATACCTAAATCAAGGCAACAACATAAAAGAACTGTTGCAACTCCGATAGAATTTGCAGTAGCTAAAGAGACTGGGCAGCAACATATTATATTGAGCAGTCCAGCTGCTAATTGTGTTGATGATCAACATGAAGCAGAAACATCACCTCCTGGGCAGCAGCAACAATTTGAAACCAGTCCAAAACCAGTGAAGTCAACTACAAAACTTGAACGACAGCAACAACAACATGGTAAAAATGGGCAGCAGCAATTTCTGTCGAGCAGCCCAGCTGCTACTCTCCAAGTAACAAAACAGCCTGGGCAGCAGCATACTCCAAAAGATAATTTAGGGGATGATCAACATGTGGACACAGATCCACCTCCTGGACAGTTGCAGCAAGTTGAAATTGTGCAAGGGACAAAAAATGAGCAACAAGGTCAGATCTCATGTGGTCCATGATTAGCTTGGAGGAAAGAAAATTACTTGATGCTATGGTAAGTTCAAAACCTTTAATTGTGCTAAATCCAAATGCTTTGAGCACTGGCCGTGTTAGTAATAACAGGAACAAGGTGAAAGGCATTGAGTTACAACAAAACAAAACAACCTTGGCAAATATTCACGATAAACAGGCCTTGGTGACACAAGGTATTGAGCAGGACATGCCAAATCCGTTGAAACTGGGCAGAGATATGTATGAAGAGGGCGAGGAAGATGAAATTCTGAATCAATATAGGGCAGAGGCAGAAAGAAAAGGTGATTTATCACCTATGCATAGCGGAAAAAGTAAAAAATCTCGTACAAGGGATAAAAGTTGGGACGGCAGGATGACTGAAGATGCAAACGTAAGGCGACTTCCAATGAGAGTTGCCAAACAAAAGCAAGCCACCCAAACTACATCCACAAAGTCCAATCGTTCAAAGAAGAAAGCATGAAGTTTCAAGACATTTAAAAAAGGTAGAGGATGAAGACAAACAGATACAAATTGAAGATTTCACAACACTAAAGAAGAGAGAACATTACTGTTATTTCTACATATTTTTATTCTACCATTACATTAGCATAGTTAGATGTAATATCATTACAGAGTATGCTATAAACTCTGTGATGATCATAGAATATCTAGTTCTAGCTAGTTCCTTCTTTTTACATGCTTGTTAGTAGGTGAGGCTTTTTATTTGCCTCAATAGGATTAGTAAGGTAAGGTTTAGCCCAGTTTATGTTGCTCTAGTCCTATGCCTTTGGAAAGATATACAAATGGCTATGAGATTATATGCCCTCGTGAGACTTTGCCGGCAGCTACACCATGATTCCTCTACATGAGGCTGCCATAAGGCCATTGTGAGGCGCATAGGAGTGATTATATAGCCAAGGCATAGAAGCAACATTACTGGTGCTATTGTCCCCCTTATTTGTACTCTTCCTATGCGGTTCTTTTTTCTTGCTTTTTAGTATTAATAAAACTAGCCCTAGACACCCGCCTAGTGGATTTGCTTAAAAAAGAATGACATTAAATGTAATACGAAGGAATTTGTCACTCAAATATTGAATGAGATGGATGATTCCTTCTTCTGACTATAGCGTGTGACAACAGACTATGGAAACGAACAAAGTGTTCTTGGATCTTGTGAATAAAAGAGGAATGTTTAGTAATGGAATAAAATAGAGTATACAAGACAAGCTTTTTGTATATTCTTGATACTCAACCCTTTACAAGATGTTCCTCTCAGAAAAGTCTAGAAGCCCCCTTTTTGTTCCATTTCTCTTTCTATTTATAAGGGATATTCCTAGAAAACCCTAAAATAGTACCATTGGGGGAATATTCAATTGAATATTCCTATTCATAATCCTAAGAATGTTCTAAACGTTGCTGCTGATTGTTCTCTACTCGACCTTGGCATTGACCTCTCTCTCTGGGTGACTCCTCGCCACTGGGCCGTGCTTGGCTTCGACCTCGGCCTCAGCTCGTCCGTTATCATTCATTAACTTGACCTAATTTTGGCCCATACAGTAAAATCCCTAGCATCACTGTGCTGCACCATGTCCTTCAGGACAAGCAAACGAGGATCATCATACTATCGCGCCTTAATGCGCTCAAACAAAGAAGATCGTGATGCAACACAGGTAAGAACTCTGCTGGGCTCCGATATATCCAACCTCATGAATCGATTAGCCAAATCCTGAACATCCAATGCTAATGGTCTCTCGCCAAAATGAAGATAAGCAAGACTCCCCATACTCTCAGCCTTTCTACTCAAGGCATCGGCCACCATATTGGCCTTCCCTAGGTGATACAGAATGGTGATATCATAGTCCTTTAGTAGCTCTAACCACCTCCACTACCTCAAGTTTAGATCCCTTTGCTTGAATAAGTGCTGAAGACTCCTATGATCCGTGAACACCTCACAAGACACGTCGTAGATACAGTGCCTCCAACTCAATCCATGAATAACGGCTTCCAACTCCAAATTATGAATAAGGTAGTTCTTCTCATGGGGATTCAACTGATCCAAAGCATAAGCAATAACTCTACCCTCCTGCATCAACACACATCCAATGCAAATCCGTGAAGCATCACAATAAATGGTATAAGAATATGATCCTAAGGGTAAAACCAAAACTGGAGTTGTAGTCAATGCAGTCTTGAGCTTTTGAAAGCTCTCCTCACACTCATCAGACCACCTGAATGGAGCACCCTTCCGGGTCAATTTAGTCAAAGGTGCATCAATGGACAAGAAACCCTCCACAAAATGGAGATACTCCGGATCTCAGTAGTCGAAGACGATTTGGCCCAACTCTAAACTGTCGCAATCTTTTTCAAATCTACCTTAATCCCCCCACTGGTTACTACATGACCAAGAACGCAACCAAATCAAGCCAAAACTCGCACTTGGAGAATTTAGCATATAACTTCTTCTCCCTCAAAGTCTAGAGCACGGTCCGCAAGTGTTGCTCATGATCCTCCTAGCTGTGAGAATACACAAATATATCCTCAACAATAGGCACCAACAATATAGCATAACATCCCAAATATGCAAATCTTAGCTCGTATTAGGTTACAATCATACCCTTCTAGAATAGCTACTCAAACTCCCTACGCAACTCCTCTTTGCGAGTCTTTGGGTAAACCTTCTCTAAGAAGGGAAATAAGAACTCATGTTATGTAAGTGGAACTGCGTCAGCTGGCCTACTCAACTCATAAGCCTGCCACTATCTGTAGGTTGCCCTTGTCAGATGAAAGGTAGTAAATGCAAACTAGTGTCCAAAATACCCGATGTGCAAAAAATCTGCTAACACTGGTCTAGGAAATACTGGGCATTCTCTAACTCCCCTCCGCTGAACTCTGGAGGCTTAAACCTCCCAAACCGCTCCAACCTCTTCTGCTCCTCATCACTCATAGGTAGATCAACCTCGGCCCGGGCAACAACAACCGACTGAACTGGTAACACCCCCAGTGTCTGATGACCCTAAGCTAGCTGCTCTAGAGTATGGGCGGTAGGAGTCTAGGCACCCCCAACCTTTGAGGTAGTTGGTGCAATATGGATTGGTTGTCGCCATATCACGCCATATTAGATTTTTACACCAAGACTATGATATTAGACATATCGGGGTTGCCTCGATTGGAGCAGAGAGGGACTTCTGGCCATTCCACTAGTAGGGTAATTTCATATATGAAGGCTTGGCATATGGTCGAGAAGGAGTGTCTAGTGTATTTGGCTTATATCCGTGATTCAAGTGCGAAAGTTCCTTCCATGGATTCAGTTTTGGTTGTGCATGAGATCCAAGAGGAGTTTCCTATAGAATTGTCGGACATGCCACCTAACAGAGATATCGACTTTTGCATTGACTTGGTTCTGGGCACTCAGTCTATTTCTATTCCATTATAGCGATGGCCCCAACTGAGTTGGAGGAATTGAAGGAACGATTATAGGAATTGCTTGACAAGGGATTCAGGCCTAGTGTCTCGTCTTGGGGTGCACCAGTGTTGTTTGTGAAGAAGAAGGATGGATCAATGCGGATGTGCATAGATTATCAACAATTGAACAAGGTCAATATCGAGAACTAATATCTGTTACCGAGGATTGATAACTTATTTGACCAGCTGTAGGACACTAAGATATTTTTGAAGATTGATTTGAGGTATTGCTAGCATTAGTTAAAGATTAGGGCATCAGATGTCCCTAAGACATCTTTCAGACTTGGTATGGTCACTAGGAGTTCTTAGTGATGTCATTTGTCTTGACTAATTCCCCACCAGCCTTTATGAATTTGATGAACCAGGTGTTCAAGCCCTACTATATTCCTTTGTGATTGTCTTCATTTAAAATATCTTGTTTTACTCCCGAAGTTGAGAGGAGCATGAGCAGCTTTCGCAGATCGTACTTTAGACTCTGAGGGATCATCAATTATATGACAAGTTTTTAAAGTTTGAGTTCTGGTTGGACTCAGTTGATTTTTTGGGCCATTTTGTATCTTCTGAGGGCATTAAGGTAGATCCTAAAATGATTGAGGGAGTTTAGAACTATTCTAGACCTACTTCATCTACAGTGTTCCTAAGGTTCTTAGGTTTGGCGAGTTATTATCCCTGGTTCGTGGAGGGTTTTTTATCTATCTCAACCCCGTTAACCAAGTTTACCTAAAAGGGTGCTCTTTTCAGATGGTCTAACGAGTGTGAGTTGAGCTTTTAGAAGCTCAAGACCGCATTGACCCCCGTGTTTGTGTTGCCTATAGGTTCAGGATCTTACACCGTGTATTGTGATGCATCGCGTATTAGGTTTGGCGTGGTGTCGATGCAAGATGGTAGGGTGATTACCCACTCATATCGACAGTTGAAGGTTCATGAGAACAATTAACATGTGCATGATTTAGAGTTGGCAGCCATTGTTCACGCACTGATGATCTGGAGGCACTATCAATACGACATCCCATATGAGGTCTATACCAACCATCAAAGTCTCCAGCACCTGTTCAGGCAAAAGGACCTTAATTTGCGGCATCGAAGATGGTTAGAGTTGCTGAAAGACTATGATATCACCATATTATATCATCTTGGAAAGGCCAATGTAGTGGCCGACACATTGAGTAGGAAGGCTGAGAGCATGGACATTTTGGAATATTTATCGGTAGTACAGAGGCCACTATCCTTGGATGTTCAGGCTTTGGCCAATCGGTTCCTGAGATTGGATGTTTTGGAGCCTATCTGGGTTATTGCTTGTGTTGTGGCACAATTATCGTTGTTGGAGCGTATCAAGGCTTCCTATTTGATGACACTCACTTGTTGGTGTTAAAGGATACGGTGCAACGGGGTGGTGCCAAGGAGGTTGTGATTGAAGATGATGGTGTTATGCGGCTTCACTGCCGGATTTGTGTTCCAAATGTTGATGGGTTAAGAGAGTTGATCCTTGAGGAGGCTCATAGTTCGTGCTATTCCATTCACCCAAGTGTCACGAAGATGTACCGTGACTTGAAACAACACTACTGGTGGCAGAGAATGAAGAGGGATATTGTTGCTTATGTCTCTCGGTGTTTGAATTGTCAACATGTGAAGTATGAGCATTAGAAACCGGTTAGATTGACTCAGAGATTGGAGATATTGGAGTGGAAACGGGAGTGCATCACTGTGAATTTTGTGGTAGGCTTAACACGGACTGTGAGGATATATGACACAATTTGGGTTATTGTGGACGCGTTTACTAAGTCCACACACTTCATTCTGGTGATGACTTCCTATTCTTTAGAGCGATTGGCTCAGATTTACATCTGGGAGAATTTCTGACTAGGACACGCAGTTCACATCGCATTTTTGGAGAGTTGTGCAACATGATGTAGGCATACGGGTCGAGCTGAGTGCTACATTTTATCCTCGAACATGAGTGCTGCCTTTTGGTGGAAGCTCTTGAGCAAATGCCGGAATATGCCAAGTTTATGAAAGACTTGGTGACTAAGAAGAGATCTATGGATTGTGAGACCATAAAAATGACTCATCAAGTGAGTGCAATTGTGCACTCGATGGCTCCAATGCTTGAAGATCCCGGAACATTCACCATTCCGTGTACCATTGGGAGTGCAGATTTAGCAAAGGCATTGTTTGACTTGGGAGCGAGTATAAATTTGATGCCTTACTCCGTGTTCAAAACTTTGGGTATTGGTCAACCGAGAGCTACTTCAATTAGATTGCAAACGGCGGATAGAACAACGAAGAGACCGCTTGGTATTATTGATGATGTTCTTGTCCGTGTTGACAAGTTTATTTTGCCTGCGAATTTTGTGATTCTCGATTGCGAAGTCGAATATGAGGTGCCTATAATATTAGGAAGGCCTTTCCTAGCAACTGGGAAGGCATTGGTTGATGTGGAAGTAGGGGAGCTCACCTTCCGGGTGAGTGACGAAAAATTTTCTTTCATGTGTGCAAATCAATGAGGCAGCCGAATAGTACTGAAGTTTTCTCTTTTGTGGATTTTTTAATGGAGGCGATACTTGATGGCACGAGTGCCATGATCAATGTGGAGGATCCTTTAGAAGCGGTATTGTTGAACTATGATGCAACCGAGGATGAAGGTATGGTGGAGTGTGTTAATGTTTTGCACGGAATGGGTTCTTACTCTTATGAGCCCCGTAAGCTTTCTTTGGATCTTTAGAACAGAAAGACTCTGCCAACAAAGCCCTCAATTGAGGAACGTCCCGTATTGGAGTTGAAGCCTTTGCCTTCACACCTCAGGTATGAATTCTTGGGCCCTAGTTCAACTTTACCTGTTATTCTTTCCTTCGTGTCTTACTAACGTGCAGGTAGATGCCACACTGGAGGTGCTTCAAAGAAGGAAAAAGGCAATTGGATGGACTCTAGCTGATATTCGGGGAATAAGCCCCGCATTTTGCATGCACAAGATTATTCTTGAAGATGATGCCAAACCCTCCGTGGAACATTAAAGGACGTTAACGAGGCTATGCAAGAGGTTGTCAAAAAGGAGGTGATCAAGTGGCTAGATGCATGGGTGGTGTACCCCATCTCGGATAGTTTGTGGACTTCACCGGTACAATGTGTGCCGAAGAAGGGTGGTATGACTGTGGTCACCAATGAGCAAAATGAGTTGATTCCCACCAGAACTGTTACTGGATGGAGGGTGTGCATGGACTACCGGAAGCTGAATAAAGTGACCTGCAAGGATCATTTTCCATTGCCCTTTCTGGACCAAATGTTGGATAGACTTGCCGGGCGTTCCTACTACTGCTTTTTGGATGGGTACTCAAGTTACAACCAGATTTTGATTGCACCGGAGGATCAAGAGAAAACCACCTTCACAAGCCCGTACGGGACCTTTGCATTTTCACGGATGCCATTCTGTTTGTGTAATGCACCTGCTACATTACAGCGGTGTATGATGGCTATCTTTACGGACATGGCGGAGGACTTCTTGGAAGTGTTTATGGATGATTTTAGTGTTGTGGTTGACTCCTTTCATGAGTGTTTGAAGATTCTTGACAGGGTTTTGGCTCAATGTGAAGAGACAAATCTAGTGCTCAACTGGGAAAAATGCCACTTCATGGTCGAGGAGGGTATTTTCCTCGGCCATAAGATCTCAAAGAACGGCATAGAGGTGGACAAGGCAAAGATTGAAGTGATTTCAAAGCTTCCTCCTCCTACTTCTGTCAAGGGCGTTAGGAGTTTTCTTGGGCATGCAGGTTTCTGCCGAAGGTTCATCAAGGACTTTTCAAAAATAGTGAATCCCTTGTGCAAATTATTGGAAAAGGATGCAAAGTTGGTGTTTAATGATGAATGCATGAAAGATTTTGAACTTCTCAAGTACAAACTGACAACCATTCCCATTATTACCGCATCCAATTGGAGCTTACCCTTTGAGCTCATATGCGATGCAAGTGATGTTACGGTATGAGCAGTCTTGGGTCAAAGATTGAAGAAGATTTTTCACTCGGTGTATTATGCAAGCAAAACTATGAATGATGCTCGGGTTAGTTACACAGTGATGGAAAAGAGTTGCTAGCCATAGTGTTTGACATGGAGAAGTTTAGGCCTTATCTCATGGGTTCCAAGGTGATAGTTCATACTGACCATGCACCACTCCGCTACTTGATGACAAAGAAGGATTCTAAGGCTCGGTTGATGAGATGGGTTCTATTGCTTCAAGAGTTTGACCTTGAGATTGTTGATCGTAAAGAGTGTGAAAACCAAGTGGCGGACCACTTGTCCCGCTTGGAGGAGGAGGGGAGGCCCCGTGATGGCCTCGAAATTAATGATTCATTCCCTGATGAGCGACTCCTCTCTGTATCTGTGAATAGCATGCCTTGGTTCACTGATGTTTCCAACTTTCTTGTGACCGGTATTGTTCCGTGTGAGCTCTCTTCTAACCAAAGGAAGAAGCTTAAACGGGATAGCTTGGACTTCTACTGGGATGAGCCTTATTTGTTAAAGATCTATAATGATGGTGTGATCCGGAGATGTGTTCCGGAAGAGGAGCAAATGAGTATTCTTGCTGCTTGTCATTCCTCTCCCTACAGTGGTCATCATGGTGGGGCGAGGACTTCTTCAAAGGTGCTTAGTGATAAGTAGGGATTTCAACGTGTTTTATGCTCCTACTTGCCTATGCTTTGAATATAAATTGTTACAACATAGTCCCAAAAGGCTCATAAGTTGTGCATGATTGCAGGTTTAATCAACAAAGTGACAAAATGTCAAGGATCGGCTCAAAAGGAGTTAAACCTGCTCAAGTATCAAAGACCAAGTAAACTGAGGGAAAACAAGCCTAGTGCGGACCGCACAAAGTCGAATGCGGTCGCACTAGATGGTTCAGAGAGTTGGCAAAACCAGGCTTCAACCAATGTGGCCGCTGTACATACTGCGTGGTCCGCGGTGAAGGCTCCGCGGCCGCACGACCATTTTGTGCGGTCCGTGGAGTAGAGATTCAGAGAGTTGAAATTGCCAGAGTCCCAGCCCATGCGGTCCACGGTCATCTTTGTACGGACCGCACTAGCTGTCTCCGCGGCCACGGTCCATTCTGCGTGGTCCGCGGAGCCTAACTTTAGAGAGCCCAAAATTGAAGTCAAAAAGCCTAGCGCGATCGCGATCCATTTCATGCGGCCCGCGCTGACCCCGCAGGGGTATTTTTGTCCAGTTTTTCCAGCCTAGTATAAATAGAACATTTTACCATTTTTAGGTCAGTCAGTTATTTCCAGACCAAGAGTTGCGCTCGTGAGACCTATTTTGTAGCTATTTTTGGCATCTTAGCTTCAAATTAACGATAGATTCTTGTACTTTAATTTAGTATTTAATTAATATGTCTTGTTCTTCATCTATTTCTTCATTTTCTCTTTCAAGCATGAGTAGATAAACCCATTAGCTAGGGTTGTGGCTCAACCCTAGTGTGGGTAATTGATGGGTATTGCCATCTAGGGTTAGATTGACTATGGGTGTTTGTTATTTGGGTTGATTTTATGTTTTAATCTATAAATTGGTGGTTGCAAACACTGATTTGTGCTTTGTGGATTTGACTCTTCTTGAGAAAGAGAGTCCAAGTCTCAAAAATTGACCCAACAAGGAATTGGGATGGACTCATGAGAAATGATAGTCCCAATTGACGGGTTAAACCTTGAGAGAGTAATCACCCTACTTGAACCCTAGTTGCTTGATCTAATTTGCCTACCCATTTGGTCTCAAGAGAGTCAAGTGGGCAAAATCACTCTCTCTACCGAGAGGTGTGAGAGTGGGTAAAATTTTGCAACGGTTATAGCATAAGCCCCAATTATGTCAATCGAACCTTAGTAACATATACCCGTCAATTAGCCACTTAGGTGATGTCACGACCCCAGTGCCCTTCTTCCCATTAGATACAACTTTAGCAATTATTTCATGGCATAATCTAGTTTCAATTAGTAGTTCGATAATAGTAGTTTATAATTGAAAAACCCAAAAATGATAAGAAGATCAATTAAGAGCATACACGCGATTCTAGTCTAAGTAGATACCCAACTCCCTTTCTAGCTCTCTGTGGATTCGATCCCGACCCTCATATCGGGTAAAAGCTATTGGCGACCCTCTTCTCCTACTTATTAGTAGCGTGGAGTTGGCTGCGATCACCTTTTGGCGCCGTTGCCAGGGAGCTAACGGTTTTGGCTATCTATTTAGTTAGTTTTGTGTGTTGTTCTTCTTTCCTTCTTTGTTACTAATTTGTGTGTGTGATTACTACAGGTACCAAAATGGCTTTAAATGCAAATGAACCTCTTGGAAATGTGCTTGCGGGGGAGGAGGTTGAGGATATTGGAGACGATGAGGTGCCTCTTGTACCTCCCGGACCACGACGAGGCCGCCAGGCCAATGCTAATGACAACGTTCCAGACCCTCCTCTGCCACCTCCAAGAGCTGTTCCTCGGGTGCTACCGAACCAAGGATATGCAAGTGCTATTGTTCCTCCCAGAATCCGGGCGGGGAATTTTCAAATAAGAAACGTGATGTTGACCTTACTTGAGCAGCATGGGTATTTCACGGGCGCTGCGGATCAAAATGCCTACAAACACTTGAAAGGGTTCGTGGATACATATTGGGGTAGCAAGCAAATAAATGTGTCCGAAGATGCTCTTAGGTTGAGACTTTTCCCATTCTCACTTCGGGGAAAGGCATTGGATTGGTTAGAGAGACTCCCCAACCATTCCATCACAACTTGGGATGAGTTGGTGGATAAATTTATTGCTACATTCTTCTCACCCGGGCATATGGCGGCACTTCGAGATGAGATATTGACTTTCAAGCAAGAACCCACGGAACCTTTGCATGAGATTTGGGAGCGGTTTAGAACAATGGTGAAAGAATGCCCAAATAATGACATGACGGAGAATATGATCCAACAAACCTTCTATCGGGGAATCAACACCACTAATCAATGCATTGTGAACCAATTAGCCGGGGGTAACTTTATGAAGCTCCCCTACAATGAAGCTTGTGATATTTTGGATGAAATGGCCGACACTTCTTCGTCTTGGCAAAGTAGAGCGAATGTGCCCCAAGGTAACCCCTCGGTCATCCATTTGCACAAGGAATTGCATGATCACGGTCAAGCCATTGCCGAGCTCACTACTACTATGAATCAATTGGCAAAGGCGCAATTGCAACAAGTTCAAAATCCTCGCCAAGTCAACGCTATGGAGGGAGTGAATATTCTTAAAAGGAGGCAAAGAGGGCAACAATCTCAAGGGAATTGTGAACAATATGACAACAATGATGGCGGTAATTTTTCAAATGAGTGTTATGATGAGCAAAGCGAAGAGTTTCAATATGTCAATAACTATCAAGGCAATCGAGGCAACTCTTCAAACCAAAAATGGCGACCCCAAGGAAATTGGGGCAATCAACAAGGTGGTGGTAATTGGAACAACAACAACCAAGGCGGTAATTGGGGGAACAACAACTTGGGCAACCAAGGGAATTGGAATAGGAATAACAACAACAATTGGAATAACAACAATGGTCAAGGCGGGTGGAATAACAATAGAAATCAAGGCAATCGGGGGCAAGGCTTTCAAAGGCCCCCGATGTACTAACAACCGAACAATCCACCTCCGTTTCAATCTCAAGGATCTAGTTCTTCGGGTAATGATATGGGAAGAATAGAAATGATGTTCGAACAAATGATGAAGAAGAACCAAGATTCCGATGCTCAATTGGCTTCCCACAATAGCTCCATTCGGAATTTAGAGGTGCAATTAGGCGAAATCTCTCAATCGTTGAATACTCGCCCAAAGGGTGCTCTACCATGTGATACGGTAGTGAACCCTAAGGGTGGGAATAATCATGTGATGGCGGTTACAACAATAAGTGGGAGAGACAGTGATGTGCATGCCTCAAAAAATAAGCAAGTTATGGATGATGATGTTGAGTTGCAAGAAAATGATGTTCCTTTGGTAGTTGAAGATGTAGTTGATGATAATGTGAACAAAGAAGTGAGGATTGACATTGATGAAACCGAGATGGAAACTCAAGAGGCCGTGAACCCGTCTAGGGAGCACATAATTGACATGCCAGAGCCGGTGGTTCCAAAAGCCAAGGCACATTTGCCTAGACCACCTCCCCCCATCCTCAAATGCTAGCCAAGCAGAAAAGTGAAAACCAATTCAAAAAGTTCATTGACATGATGAAGAGCTTATCCATCAACGTGCCTTTGGTGGAGGCACTTGAACAAATGCCGGGCAATGCAAAATTCATGAAGGATTTGGTCACAAAGAAGCGTTCCATGGATTGTGAAACAATAAAGATGACTCACCAAGTCAGTGCGATACTACATTCAATGGCCCCGAAATTAGAGGATCCCGGTGCTTTCACTATCCCTTGTACTATTGGTAGTGCAGACTTTGCCAAAGCTTTATGTGATCTTGGGGCAAGCATCAATTTAATGCCCTTCTCAGTTTTCAAGACTCTAGGTATTGGGCCACCAAGGCCAACTTCCATGAGATTACAGATGGCAGATAGATCAATGAAGCGTCCTTTGGGTATAGTTGATGATGTGCTTGTCCGGGTGGACAAATTCATTTTGCCGGCGGACTTTGTGATTTTGGATTGTGAGGTGGACTATGTGGTCCCAATTATTCTAGGGAGACCTTTCCTTGCAACAGGGAAGGCATTGGTTGATGTTGAAGCGGGTGAACTAACCTTCCGAGTGGGGGATGAGAAGGTCACTTTCCATGTTTGCAAATCCATAAAGCAACCCAGTAGCACCGAGGTGTGCTCCCTTGTGGACATTGTCACAACTGTGATAGTGGATGACACAAGTTCTATGATCAACGTGGAGGATCCCCTTGAGGCTGTGCTATTAAATCTTAATGTCAATGATGATGCAAGCAGAGTGGAGTGTGTCAATGCGTTACATGGGATGGGCTCTTATTCCTATGAGCTGAGAAAATTGTCTTTGGATCTTGAAAACCGGAAAACTCCACCAACAAAACCATCAATTGAGGAGCCATCGGTGTTGGAGTTGAAGCCACTTCCTCCACACCTCAGGTATGAATTATTGGGCTCTAATTCAACTTTACCAGTTATTCTTTCTTCTTGCCTTACTAAGATGCAGGTTGAGGCCACTTTGGCAAAGGCGAAAAAGGGCAATTGGATGGACTCTGGCGGACATTCGGGGAATAAGACCCGCATTTTGCATGCATAAAATTATCTTGGAGGATGATTCAAGGCCTTCCTTAGAACATCAAAGGAAGCTCAATGAGGCAATGCAAGAGGTGGTGAAGAAAGAAGTGATCAAGTGGCTTGATGCGGGTGTGGTGTATCCAATCTCCGATAGCTCATGGATTTCTCCGGTGCAATGTGTGCCGAAGAAAGGTGGGAT
Organism: Nicotiana attenuata; assembly: GCF_001879085.1. Lineage (NCBI taxonomy): Eukaryota > Viridiplantae > Streptophyta > Magnoliopsida > Solanales > Solanaceae > Nicotiana > Nicotiana attenuata. The sequence goes on from NW_017672390.1 coordinate 50,129, forward strand.
GACTGTGGTGACAAATGACAACAAATGAGCTTATTTCCACTCGAACCATTACCGGGTGGAGAGTTTGTATGGACTACTGGAAGCTAAATAAAGTGACCCGCAAAGATCATTTTCCTTTGTCATTCCTCGATCAAATGCTTGATCGCCTTGCAGGGCAAGCTTTCTATTGCTTTTTGGATGGGTATTCGGGCTATAATCAAATCTTAATTGCCCCAGAGGACCAAGAGAAGACCACTTTTACATGCCCATATGGTACATTTGCTTTCTCCCGGATGCCATTCGGGTTGTGCAATGCTCCAGCGACCTTCCAACGTTGCATGATGGCTATTTTCACCGACATGGTGGAAGACATATTGGAGGTCTTTATGGATGATTTTAGTGTGGTTGGTGATTCCTTTGAAGAGTGTTTGGGAAATTTGGATAGAGTCTTGGCCCGATGTGAAGAAACTAATCTCGTTCTCAATTGGAAAAAATGCCATTTTATGGTTGAAGAAGGTATAGTGTTGGGTCACAAGATTTCTAAGCATGGGACTGAGGTAGACAAGGCTAAGATCGAGGTGATTTCGAGGCTTCCTCCCCCCACTTCTGTCAAAGGGGTGAGGAGTTTCCTTGGGCATGCCGGGTTCTACCGGAGGTTTATCAAAGATTTCTCGAAGGTTGTAAATCCCCTTTGCAAGTTGCTAGAGAAAGATGCTAAGTTTGTTTTTGATGAAAAATGCATGGAGGCCTTTGAACTTCTAAAGCACAAGTTGACCACCATCCCGATCATTACCGCACCCAATTGGAGTTTGCCCTTAGAACTAATGTGCGATGCAAGTGACATTGCGGTTGGGGCGGTGTTGGGCCAACGAGTGAGCAAAATGTTCCATCCCGTGTACTATGCAAGTAAGACTATGAATGAAGCTCAACGGAATTACATGGTGACGGAGAAGGAATTGTTGGCCATTGTATTTGCCATGGAAAAATTTAGGCCATATCTTATGGGGGCCAAGGTAATTGTGCACACCGACCATGCCGCCCTTAGGTATTTGATGACCAAGAAAGACTCGAAGGCAAGATTGATGAGATGGGTATTACTTCTTCAAGAGTTTGATTTGGAAATAGTGGACCAGAAAGGTAGTGAGAACCAAGTTGCGGATCATTTGTCCCGCTTGGAAGAGGAAGGAAAGCCGTGTGATGGCTTGGAGATCAATGATATATTCCCCGATGAGCAACTACTTTCTGTGTCAATGTGTGACATGCCATGGTTTGCGGACATTGCCAATTTCATTGTAACTAGAATTGTTCCGTGTGAGCTCTCTTCTAACCAAAGGAAGAAGCTCAAACGGGATAGTTTGGATTTCTGTTAGGATGATCCATACTTGTTTAAGATTTGCACGAATGGGGTAATTCGAAGGTGTGTCCCGGAGGGTGAGCAATTGAGTATTTTGAAGGCTTGTCATTCCTCCCCCTATGGTGGTCATCATGGAGGGGTGAGGACAGCTTCGAAGGTTTTGAGTTGTGGTTTCTATTGGCCAACCTTGTTCAAAGATGCAAGTGATTTAGTAAAGAGATATGATCAATGCCAACGAGCGGGCGGGATTTCCAAGAAAGACGAGATGCCTCTTAACACAATTCTTGAGGTTGATATCTTTGATGTATGAGGTATCTATTTTATGGGCCCTTTTGTTAGCTCGTGTGGGAACACTTACATTCTTGTAGCGGTTGATTATGTGTCAAAATGGGTTGAGGCCGTCGCCTTGCCCAACAATGAAGCTAGGAGTGTAGTGGCATTTCTAAAGAAGAGCATTTTCACAAGGTTTGGTACACCCCGGGCAATCATTAGTGATGGAGGATCGCATTTTTGTAATAGAGCTTCTAATACCTTGATCTCCAAGTATGGTGTCAACCATAAAGTCTCTACACCTTACCATTCGCAATGAAGTGGCCAAGTTGAAGTATCGAATAGAGAAATCAAGAGCATTCTGTCCAAAACTATCAATGCAAATATGACAGATTGGTCAAAAAAGTTAGATGATGCTCTATGGGCCTACCGGACCGCGTACACGACCCCAATTGGTATGTCACCGTACCGGTTGGTGTTTGGGAAAGCATGTCACCTACCAGTAGAATTGGAGCATAAGGCTATGTGGGCCTTGAGGAAGCTTAATCTTGAGTGGGATGTTGCGGCCAATCTTCGTGTTGAACAACTAAATGAACTTGATGAATTCCGGTTCCATGCATACTTTAGTTCATCCTTGTATAAGGACAAGATGAAGTACTTGCATGACAAATATGCTCGTGGAAAGGAGTTCAAAGTTGGTGATTTGGTCCGCTTGTTCAACTCCCGTCTAAGGTTGTTTCTCGGAAAGCTGAAATCAAAGTGGAGTGGGCCATTTGAAGTTGTATGTGTAACCCCATTTGGTGCTCTAGATTTGAAAAACAAAAGTGGTGAAGTCTTTAGGGTGAATGGGCACCGTGTCAAGCATTATCTTGGGAAGTTTGATGATAGCCACGTGGTGGCTGTGGTTCATTTCAAAAGATGTAATGGTAACCCGCTTTCTTGCCGCGACGTTAAATCAGGCGCTTCTTGGGAGGTAACCTATGTGTTTTTCTTTTTGTTTTTTTTGATTTTCTTGGTAGTTAGGATTGATTTTTGAGCTAACTGGTTGTGAGATGTTGCAGGGATTGAGTTGATGCAGTGCGGGGCATAAGTGCAAAAATGTCAAGTCTGAAGTTTCCAGTGCGGCCGCACGTCCATTTTGTGCGGTCCGCACTGGTGTGAGCAAGAAATGATGACTCTCTGAAGTTTGCCACCACGGTCGCATTCCATTTTGTGCGTACCGCGATGGACCTCCGCAGCCGCGGTTGCTTTTGTGCGGACCGCGGAGGTTGCCTCCTCAGACTTCTGCTGAACAAACCCAGAGCGGTCCGCGGTCCGCTTTGTGCAGCCGCGCTGGTGGGTAAGACTGGGTCCTACACCTTTTTCTATAAATAGACCTCAAGGGTCTCCTTTTATCCTTTTCGAACCCTAAACTCTCAGAGCCCCTTTTTACTGTTCATCCTCTCTTTTTGACCGTAACTCTTGCTTAGTGTGACTACTTGCATTACAAACACTCATCTGGTAACATCTCAATCATATCTTTGTGCTTAATTTTAGTTTTTGTTTCATTTACAATAGCTCATAGCTTCTTCTTCTCCCATTTTTCTCTAGTTGTTAGCGTACGTTAGTATAACTGTTCATTTTTGTGCGCTTAAAGAGTTTTATTAACTGGGTAAAATTAAGTAGGACACATTAGGTGAAAAACTTGAACAAATTGGCAAAAATTGGAAACCCTAACTCAGTGCCCTAATTGAGCACCCTTCGCGGACCGCGGTCACTTTTGTGCGGTCCGCGGTGCTTATGTTCTGAGAGTTGTCTTGTGCCAGCGCGGCCGCACTGCACTTTGTGCGGTCCGCGCTGACCCACCGCGGCCGCAATACCATTTTGTGCGGTCCGTGGTGGTGAGATTCAGAGAGCTAACCTTGGGGGCTTTAAACCTGTGCGGACCGCGGTCATTTCTGTGCGGTCCGCGGTGGCTTCAGTGCGGCCGCACTGCCATTTTGTGCGGTCCGCACTAGCCTGTTCCAACAACTGTTTCTGCAACTTCTAAGCCTCTGTTCTGCAATTCATTCTGCATCTGTTTCACTGCCTGTGCTTAGACTAACAATGTTAAATGCGTGTGTTTGCTGACAATGGTTAAACAACGAGGTGGCAAAGGATCACAACAACCCGAGAGAGGTGGTTCCTCCCGAGAGGGCAAAGGAAAGAGAGTGGTAAAACTCACTCCCCAAGCTCGGGAAAACATCAAAAAGACCCAGAAGTTGATAAAAGCTGCAGATAAAGCTGCTTCTCATTCCTCCGGGAGTGAGTATATGCCATCCCAAGACATCTCCTCAGACTCAGTCCCAACTCACATCACCACCAACTTTCAACTGACTGATACCCCTCCAGCATCACCCATTATTCGGAGGCCTGTTAATGTCGTTTCTGATTCATTTGAGGGGTCAGAAGCAGGTAGTGGATACGACTCCACCTCCCCTACAGCTTCATTATCCGGGGAGAGTGCAGGCAGAAATGAGGAGGAGGTACAGGGTGCTGAAGGTGGTGAGCCTCAAGTCGGTGGCGTTGCTCGAACTAGAAAACCTGAGGAGTGGGAGGATAGATTTGTGAGCCAAGTTGCATATCATAAGTTTAGGGAGTGGTGGCCGGTGAGACATTTGATACCGGAGAGGAGCTTTGTTGACAAAGATCTACTTCCCCACAACCCTAACGTGCAGAGGGAATTTAGAACTAGAGTGGGCTGGGAATTTTTTATGGAGAAGTGTATTGATGCAAATGAACATACGGTCAGGGAATTCTATTGTAATGTGGCCCACATTGTCAAGGGTTCCAAAGTGACCAAGGTTCGAAACAAAAAGGTGTTGTTCGACGGGCAGTCTCTGAATGAATATCTGGGCTTCAATGAAGAGGACGAGACTCTATACTTGACAAGGTTAGAGATGGGTGAGGGCGTCCGTCCATGGTTAGCCCAGTACTTGGCAATCCCAGGTACCGTTCCTGAGTGGTTGACTGCGGGGGTAAAAATTCTGAGGGGGACTCTGAACTTTGAAGCTAAGGGTTGGGAAACCTTCGTTTGCAGCAGGTTGGACCCTACCACACATGACCAAACTCTTCCTATCCATCGGGCTGTGTTGGTTGCATCGATCATGGCGGGATACCCCTTCAATGTGGGGAATGTGATGTCCCGCATCATCTCTCTTGTGGGTGCGGAAGCTAACCGGAACTACCCTTTCCCCAACACTCTCTCTATGTATTTCCGGGACTTGGAGGTGGAAAAGAAGTCGTATGATGTCAAGGCCAAACCAGTTGCTCCATTTTCATGGTATAGTTTGAAGGGGCCAGACAACCCCAAGGACAAGAACTACAAGCCCCCTACTTCTGCTCCAACTGGCCAGTCTGAGGAGCCAGTTGTGGTAGAGGCCTCCACTAAGCCTGCCTCCATGGTTGCTACCATGCCTCCCGGGCCTTCCACTTCTGCTGATTTTCATCCAGGTCCTTCTACCTCAGCCGTCCCGGAGATTCCATCTTCCCGGGCCCATCCTATCACTGCCCACCGACTGAGCCAGACGCTTCAGAGCCTGAACAACTGGATGTATACAGCTTCATCCAAGTTGTCCACTTTGACCTCCACCATTGCAGCTCAGTCAGCTCCTCAGCCAGTTCAAGTCCCACAGTCTATACAGGATGGCTTGAAGAAGATACTTGACAACCAGGAGAAGATCCTCAGTACCCAGGCTGATTTGGTGAAGGCAGTGGCTTCACATGGCAAAGCTCTAAAGGAGCTTGCCAAGGAGCACAGAAGCTGCGCAAGACACGGGCTTCCAGGGAGTCCGTGAAGGAGCTAAGGGCGGATGTAGAGAGACTGAAGGCAGACCAGCTACCTTTAGATTTATTATTTGAGGACCCAGCTTCAGCAGCAGTCCCAGCAACAGCCACAGTTCCGGAGCAGACGCAGAGGCCTCTTAAGAAGAAGAGGACTATCCCGAGAGCAGATGATGCTATCATCATGTTGGCAGACCTACCGGAGGCTTCCTCCAGTCAGCCACAGGATGTACCAGATCCACAGCAGGTCTAGGTCCAGTCCCAGGTCCCAGCAGCTGAGCAGCAGGAGACCGGGAACCAGTCTGAGGTTCCCGAGCATACGAGGACCCAGGGACCACTCATGTTCCTATGCAGACGGACGAGGCTTAGGGAGTCTTCATATCTTTTCATTAATTTTTGGTGCTTATTTTTGCTTTAGTTGGCATTGGGGACAATGCCAGCTTTTATTTGAGGGGGTGTGCCCTATTTATCCTTGGATGACTGTATATATATATATATATATATATATATATATACTGATTTAGTTTATGCTTTCTTTGATTTTTACTTGGTCTGTATATAATCTTACATTCAGTTACTTTCATCGTACTTTTTATCTTCCTTTTGGTTTGTATATAAAGTTATATCATTGTATATATTCATCCCCCGCTGTATATTCATTCCCCGTTTGTACATATTCATTCTATTTTCTACTTTCGCAAAAAAATTTCGTTTTTAGCTTCTTATATAGGCTCGTAGCCTTTTGTTTTGAAAATTTGGACGTTTTTAATAAGCCTTTGATTTTCTTAATGCCACGGTTCTTTCCAAAGGTGGAGTTTTGTGTGAACCGGGTGGCTCTTCCCAATGATAGTGGAGTGACAACCTTCTTAAGGGTTTGAGTCCGTTTTTGTTTTTGTTTGGTAAGTGGTAGTTATAGGTACCTCAAGCAAAGCTTCACTTGGTCCTAGCACATTTGCCTTTTATCTCATGGCCAAAGACAAAATGTTGTGTTTAGGATGGTGAAAGTCGTGGCCTTGAGACTCTTGCGTTGGCCAATAATCATCAAGTGGTTTTTTGAGACCATTGTGTGCTCAAATCATATCTAAGGTCGTTGTGGGCCCCCGACTCGATGTCTTTAGCAATCCCTTAGCTTGTGTGGTGAGGAATCGAATTGCGAGTCCAAATCCCGAGCCATTGGTCTAGAACTTGCCCTGAATGTTTGTTGAGGGGAAATCTTAAGTGAAGTTTGACTTGAGAAGTGATTATAGGCCCTCCTTGATCCAAATGATAGTTGAACAAATTCCATAGCCTACCAATGATATGATTCCTAGTTAACCCTTTTGAGCCTTAGACCTTTTTCTTTCAAGAACCATGTTACAAGCCTATGCCCGTTCTATAAGATACCCTCTCTTGGCACCCGATCTTTCCTTGAGTACATGGCAAAAGTATAAGTTTGGGGGAGAGACGAGGATGACAACAAAGTGGTATGAGGCACAAAAAAATGAAGAAAAGGAAAGGCAATGAAAAAGAAAGAAAAGCAAAAAGACAAAAAGAATGCTCAAAGTGAGAAAGAATAAGAAGAGATTCAAGAAAAGTAAAAGAAAGAAAGGTGTGGAAAAATTGAAAAAGGAGAAAAGAATTGAAATGCATAAGAAAGAGTGACAATGTGTCTCTCTAACCCCTTGGAAGAGGTGAAATGACTCAAAGAGTCAAGTGAATTGTGCCAAATGAATCAAAAGAAAGGCTTAAGGGAAGATTGAACCCAATTGAACAAAAACATGTCCTACCCTTACCCAAAAGCCTTCACAATGACTCCACAAAATCCTATATGATCTTGAGTTGAATGAAGCTTACATTAGTGGATACTTACATAAGGGGCAAGCATATGGTACTTAGAGCCGGACTTGTGACCTTTTCTTGAGAGAGATGAGTTCCTATTAACCTCGATTTATGTGTCAATACTCTAAAAGGCGAGGTTTGCCTAGGGATAGTTGAGGATGTGTGAGTTTGGGTTCCACAATGACCAAAGTAATTGAGAGAGTTCTTTGATGTAATGAGTCAACTCCCGATGCTCTTGTGTCACACTTGATCCATGGTTTTTCAAAGGTTAAAAGTTGTTAATGATTCATTCGTATTAAGGGCAATTGTTAGTCTCAATTTATGCTTGTTGAGGATACTTTAGGACAGCTGAAAATACTTGGATTTTCCCTTAAGGGGTGGGACTTATTTTGTTTGCTTGAGGACAAGCAAAAGCTTAAGTTTGGGGGAGTTGATAACTAGGGATTTTGCCATGTTTTATACTCCTTCTTGCTTACGCTTTGGTTATATATTGTTACAAAATAGTCCCAAAAGGCTCATAAGTGTGCTTGATTGCAGGTTTGATCGACAAAGTGACGAAATGTCAAGGATCGGCTCAAAAGGGAGTGAAACCTGCTCAAGTATCAAAGACAAGGCAAACTGAGGATAAAAAGGCCTAGTGCGGCCGCATTCGACTTTGTGCGGTCCGCACTAGGTAGATTCAGAGAGTATGATTCAAGGCAAAACACCTAGTGCGGCCGCAGTCCATTCTGTGCGGTCCGCACTAGGTAGATTCAGAGAGTTGGCATTTACGAGCTTCAGGCAATGCGGCCGCTGTACATATTGTGCGGTCCGCGATGAAGGCTCCGCGGCCGCATGACCATTCTGTGCGGTCCGCGGAGTAAAGATTCAGAGAGTTGAAATTACCAGATTCCAAGCCTTTGCGGTCCGCGATCATCTTTGTGCGGACCGCGCTAGCTGCCTCCGCGGCCGCGGTTCATTCTGCGCGGTCCGCGGAGCCCAACTTCAGAGAGTCAAATTTTGAAATCCAAGAGCCATGTGCGGCCGCGGTCCATTTTGTGCGGCCCGCACTGACCCCACAGGGGTATTTTTGTCCAGTTTTTCCAGCTTAGTATAAATAGAACATTTTACCATTTTTAGGTTATCCGTTATTTGTTTCAGCTGCTGCGCTCGTGAGAGCACCATTTGTAGCCATTTTTGGCATCTTAGCTTCAAATTAACGATAGATTCTTGTACTTTAATTTAGTATTTAATTAATATGTCTTGTTATTCATCTATTTCTTCATTTTCTCCTTCAAGCATGAGTAGCTAAACCCATTAGCTAGGGTTGTGGCTCAACCCTAGTGTGGGTAATTGATGGGTGTTGCCATCTAGGGTTAGATTGACTATGGGTGTTTGCTATTTGGGTTGATTTTATGTTTTAATCTATAAATTGGTGGTTGCAAATACTGATTTGTGCTTTGTGGATTTGACTCGTCTTGAGAAAGAGAGTCTAAGTCTCCAAAATTGACCCAACAAGGAATTGGGATGGACTCATGAGAAATGATAGTCCCAATTAACGGGTTAAACCTCGAGGGAGTAATCACCCTACTTGAACCCTAGTTGCTTGATCTAATTTGCCTACCCATTTGGTCTCGAGAGAGTCAATTGGGCAAAATCACTCTCTCTACCGAGAGGTGTGAGAGTGGGTAAAATTGTGCAACAGTAATAGCATAAGCCCCAATTATGTCAATCGAACCTTAGTAACATCTACCGGTCAATTAGCCACCTAGGTAATGTCACGACCCTAGTGCCCTTCTTCCCATTATATACAACCTTAGCAATTATTTCGTAGCATAATCTAGTTTCAATTAGTAGTTTGATAATAGTAGTTTATAATTGAAAAACCCAAAAATGTTGGATGTGACATTTAGAACAATTACACGACTCTAGTCTAGATAGATACCCAGCTCCAATTTCTATCTCTCTGAGGAATTCTATCTCGACCCTCATATCGGGTAAAAGCTATTGCGACCCTCTCTTCCTACTTTATAGTAGCGTAGAGTTGGCAGTGATCAGGCTGCCACGTTGGGCCTTTAGTCTGTATCCCAAATTCCTTAATAACATTGTTAATCTTTCACCAAAATCCATTACTAACCAAACATCCACATAATTAAGAATTATTTCAAATTACTTAAAATACTACTCATTTTTAACACACTTTATACATCTTGCTATCATGGTCATATGGTACCTTGTATGGCACTAGTCCTTAAATATAGGTATTATAGCTCGGACCGTATTTTATCCCAAAATGTCAAACTTCGACGAAACTCATTTTCTTTGATTAGTTTACCCTCCAACCTTCACGAATTTACTTATCACTTGTTTGAAATAGCACAATACTTATAACCTCAAAAGTAATCTCATTCTCAAGCTTACGTCGATTAACTTATGTTGAAACTTTAACGTCCGAAAATGTGGGATGTAACATCTTATTTCCGAGCTTATATCAATTTACTCATGGCGTACTTTCATGTATGAAAACATGGGGTGTAACATCATTTCCCCCTTTGGAACATTCGTTCTCGAATGTTGACTGGTGCACTTATCATTTTCATAGCCTATGTCTTCCGAATACTTTAGTACTCTCCTTGCCATCTAGGCAAATGTTCTGTGAATAAATCCAAAGGCCAGGGCATTCCCTCCTTTAGGCCTCTTTCTCATACCACGGCTTGTGGTCGGAATCCTTCCAATCTCGTAACTGTTGTTGCCTTCCATCATGCAGCCTGTACGGCTCTGACCTGGTATGTGCGCCTATCCGACTCTTCTCTCCTTTTTCCCTAGCTTTTAGCCAATCTCTAGGCCTCACTTTGGGAACATATACAGAACTTGACAAGATATCCCTGTGGGCATCTATGGGTATACTGAAGTTCTTTGCTCGGTATTTTGTTGAACTTACAGTGTTGCTATACCTTATTTCATAGACCCGGTTATCTATTCGCATGACCTTACTGCATCTAAGTAGGTCATAATATACCATAACTCTTACTTTGATTTATCGTTACTGAGGTCTGCTACCAAGCTCCAGGTTACTTTCGTTTTTTATCCTATATGTATAAATCTAAGTCCTTTAATGCTTTCTCATTACTGTTCATTTAAGAATGACGGCCTAATCTCATCTCATACTTTGTGAATTTTGTCCATCCATTGTTGATTCACCTCAATATTATTCTTCAACATACCACTAATAACTTGAAACTTCTTACGTAATACCTTGCCACTAGGGCTTACGTTGCATCGAGGAATATTTGATGTGATTTTCCTGATCCATTTAGCGGTGATACTATACTTCAATAACCGTATTCTATAGTATCCCAATGTGATTTACCTTACGTGGGTATTTTAATCCCGTACAATTCATAAAATCCTCTTCAAATTATTACTCAATTGAAGGCCCACGTCATCCTTTATCTATCACAATTACTACCAGGGCAGCATTCCATCTTTTACAAATGCTATTAGCCTTAGATTCCTCCGAGTTCATTCAGGCTATGCTGAGCTTTCAATAACTTAGAGAAACCATCAACTCTCTTATTTTCATGAGCTTAATGTTGCTCCCAAACGCACACGCAAGTATACGTGGTCGACAAGTAATATAGGATTGTAAATTCAGATATCGTACCCATAGGGACTTGAGATTAACTATCAACTAAATTAAACAAAACAATTAATCTATTCAAGCGAACCCTAACGTATGAATATTTAACTAAAATTAATCCAGGGTAACAAACTAAGAGATTAAAGAAACAAGTTGGCGAATTATAGAGACAGATTCAATGTGAGTGAATATTCTAGAGCTATGGGGTAGCTAACAATCCCGTTGAGTTTTCCACTTAAATCGTCTAATTAATTTATTCGGTTTATTGGTTGACAAAGTTAATATTACTCGTAGCCTTCTCCCGAAGTACAACTCGCTTATTCAAGCTAATCTAACGCGTATATTCCTATGGAATTAGAATTAACAAGAATGCATTAATAATTCCCGTGTAGTAACTAAGCAAGGCGATTAGGTATATTCCTATCCTAACCGCAAATCCGCCCTCCCCTCAGAGTTAAGTTCTTGCTCCCGAGTTCAATCCTAGATAGTATTCAATTGGTGATCAAACAATCAAATAATTAAACGCAAGATTGAATAAATAAACCAATATGATAAAATAATAAGAAAAATTCAAGCTTCAAACTACAACGTTCATGTAGCACCCAAAACTCTAGAACCAATGAACTATGAAATTAAAGGAAGAGAAGAGAAGAAAAACTAGTTGAAAGCCTCCTCCAAGCGTGGTTTGTGTTCCCCCACGTGAATTCTCCTTCAAAGTGTGTTAGCTCCCCTTCAAAAAATGTTTAGGACATCTTATATACGAGTTGGGAGGGTCTTGGGCCGAAATAACCTTGTCCCGAGCAAAATAGGAAAATCCCGCAACACAGCGTCCAGGCTAGCGCCTAGCGCTGGCCGTGGCGCTGGAAGCAGTATCTTTTCACGTTGAAATCACATTTTGCTCTTTCTTCTTTTGAATGTTAAAACTCAATTTTTTGTTGTCTCCACTTGGGGGGACAAACACGAAATAGTGTCCCCCCTCCTTTATATTATTATTTTTATCTTTTTATTTTCTTCCATGTTTTATTCAATTTTGCTCCAAATCTCTTGATCTTCACACCGCTTTATTCCTACACAGTTAAAATATATTATTAAGCACAAAATAATATAATTAATATTTAAAAGACGATTAAAAAGTTCTAGAACGTAGGCAATAATAGAAAAATATATGTATTTTTGGCCGAACATCACTTAATCCCGAGGATTTATCCATTCTGGTCACCTTCTCACTCGCCTTTTCTTATCCTTACTCCTGTCTTCCTAAAACTTTGTCGCTCTACCATACTTTAGCTTGCGACCTACACATATCTATTTATACTACTCGCAACCTTCTGTCAACTTACTTGCACCATAGATTTCCTTGTGTTATTCTGGAATATCAAGCGAGACATCACATCATCTCTAACTCTTCTTTACTCTCTTAAATAGACTTCTCGATACCTAGAAGCCATAGGCTGGAAAGATATGCCACCAATGACACCGCTATCATTCCTGGATACTGAATCCCAGCGCCTCTAGCCCTCTATCTGAAGTATAGATTATTCACAACCTTCTGCACTTGAGTATCTCGTACGTTGTTCACCTTTACCTTACATACCTTAAAATCTCGCATCACGTCTTCCATCTCTCTCATGATTCCACATAAGTATAATTCACATCCACAACTTGAAGCTCTATTATAATACTTGCACCTCTGGTGCATACACAATCCGGTGGGAGCTTCATACTGATTTCTTATGAGGCTGGTACTCTTCTAAGAGGCTTTATCGTAGAGCTATTATAAAATATGGCTACTGTACTATCTCTTATGTACCTCTGATATTAAGAGTAATCCTACAATGTTCTCAATCATGAGGTCTATAATTTTCTGGGTCCAATAATAAGATTCCTGATTTTCTTCGTTGATGTAACTCTTTAGTTTCCTCTTCCCTATGATCAACCTTTATGTAGGCTTAAGCTATCTCTCGATCTGTGGCTCATGGTATTAGTTATTACTTTTAGCCTTTCATGGGCGCTATGGAATATTTATGATACAATCTTTTGACAATTCAATCCTTTGTCTATGACCTGGGCTCAATTCTTTCTTTTAACTTATGCCGGAATCTTCTACGACTGTATGATTATCAACATATATGCTGCATGAACAATACTACGAACTCTTAAGTGCGTTCATAATGTAACTAACTCTGGATCATTGATCGAATAATTCCTTTCGTTCCTTCTCAACGTTCTTTAAACGTAAGCTATTACATTTCCTGGTCTTTCTGCCCCCTTGTTGCGTGCATACTTAGCTTATCTTAGTTCCCACGCCTGCCAGAGTTTTCGTGCAACTGATATGATCTTGAATATTACTTTTGATTTTACTTCTCGTTCATTTGCCTCGGTAGGTGCCACTTTATTTTGGAGTGCTTACAATGTCGTTGTGAGATTATTGTTACACGACCATTTCCTCTTTAGGTCATTGTGCTCAGGTTGAAGCCCTCTTCCTTATTTCCTTAGCTAGTCTTCCGTTGTAGTACTTAATGAGACCTTTTGGCTCTTGTAAAGTTACAAGCTTGTTATATTGCTTACCCGACTGAATTTTTGATGTTCGTAATCACCTATAATTATGTCAGGACCCAAACCGGTGGGCCGCGACGGATGCCCAAGTCCTGCCTATCGAACATCCTTAAGCATGCGTCTAAGATATAAACATGAATAACATACGTGAGGGAAACCTATCCAAAATACATATGTACATATATATGCGGAATACAGTGGGCGAGCCGGCAAGGGTACTATAGACAACAATATAACCAAAATTGGAAGCCGACAAGGCCACATACTATCCAACTATACATGACTGTCTACATACCTCTAATAGAAAATACAACTGTACAAGGACGGGACTGGGCCACATCATACCGATATATGTATACAAGCATATCGTACCAAAACCAAAAGCAGCTCCGGATCAAGTGGAGCACGCCAAATCTGACTGATCAAGAATCCTAAGAAGGGGGACCGTCAACTTGCCTACCTGCACCTGCGGGAATGAAACAGAGGCCACGAGAAATAGGGCGTCAGTACGAATAATGTACTGAGTATGTAAGGCATGAAAATCAGTACATAAGAGACATAGATGAAACATGGAATAAGAAATTCCGCCTGTAAGTCTAAATAACTTTGCAAATCCTAAAACAATTATAATATCATGCACGTCCGTGTAAATGTCGTGTCATGCATATGTATAGGTGTACATAACATCATCAAGCCTCTGAGGGCATCCCATCATATCATCTCGACCACTATGGGGAAAATCATCAACATATACCAACTGATCAGGTGGTGGTATGTATATAATGCCGTAACCTTTTCCCGTATCCTATATACATATAAGTGTGTGTGTGTGTGTGTGTGTGTATATATATATATGTATATATATATATACTATACACTATACACTTAGTATATATATATATATATATACTAAGTGTATAGTGTGTACTATATATATACTAAGTGTATAGTATATATATGTAGATATAGTATATTCGATATAATATTACCTAATACGCTTATACATAGTGCATAGTNGTGTAAATGAATAAAATGCATAAAAATATGTTAATAAGATCAATATACCTTTCGGATAAACTTTATCAACTGCGTATTTTTCTGAGACCCATGAACAAGATGTAATAATAAGATACATGGGAATTCAAGAACATAGGCACCTCTAATACTTCTATGAATAGAGTCGTTTATGGAAGTTGTACATTTACTCGTTTCGTTTGTATCGTATGGATCATGCCGAAAAGAAAAAGAGATAGCCTTAACATAACTGAGTCGATTCTCTTGACAATCCTCTAACACACGTTAATTGCGACAAAATACGGAACAAGTTGTATGGAAAGCTTGAAGCAATCACGTAGCTATGCAAAGAAAATCTTGGCCAAAACCTTTCCTTAAGAACTTAGCAACAACATTGCTATTTGGGAAGTGAATTAACATTGCTTATGTTTCTTGGATTAGAAAATGATTTTAATAGTAATGTTTCTATGCTTGGCTGAAACTCTCTTAGGAGATAATGAAAATAATGTTAAAGCTTGGTTGGATTTCTTTCTTAAGAGATTATAGTGTTATCCTCACTTTTTAGGTGGCCCCACATAATTAATGCTTGGTGTCACATTTCTTTCCAAGTGTGACACCTTGCTACCTTTGTTACTTAGTCATGAAATGGAAATGGTTGCTTGCCACGTTGGGGGGAGGGGTTAAATCTTATCCCACTCTTTAATTAATTACCCAATAATTAATCAATTACCCACATAATTAAGAATTATCTCAAATTACTTAAAATAAACTTACTTTTAATACACTTTATGTACCTTACTATCATGGTCATGAGGTACCTTGTGTGGCACTAGTCTATAAACACCGGGTATTTTGGCTCGGATTGTATTATATCCCAAATTGACCACCTCCGACAAAACTTATTTTCTTTGATTGGTTTACCCTTTAAATTTCAACACACTTACTTATTGCGTGTTATAAATAGCATAAATGCTTATAGTCTCAAGAAAATCTTATCCCCGAGCTTACGTCGATTAACTTACGAAGAAACTTTAACGTACGAAAACGCGAGATGTAACATCCTTCCCCCCCTTAGAAACATTCGTCCTCGAATGTTTAACTCCCTGGGATCTATATAACTTTGGCAGAGCCGCCTTTGTAACAATACTACTACCAACTCTTCTGTAGAAACTCAATAACTCAACGCCATATAGGACCACAATCATCAATAACGACAATGGCCTCACACGACCAATGACAATAACTAACACAATAATCCATACACGTACCTTAAGGTTGTGATGTCTCAGTCGGTCCCTTTTCCGGAGGAGGAAATAAGTGAGGATATCTAGACATCATGTCTTCTTCGGCCTCCCAAGTCATTTCTTCCACATTGTTGTTTCTCCAAAGTACTTTCACCGAAGCTACGTCTTTAGTTCTTAATCTCCGAACCTGTTTGTCTAATATAACAATGGGAGTTTCTTCATAATATAGCTGCTCTGCGACCTGAACGTCGTCCACTGACACGATTCTAGAAGGATCTCTGATACATTTACGGAGCATAGACACATGAAAGACTGGATGTACAGATTCCAAGTCTAAAGGCAAGTCTAACTCATATGCTACCTCGCCTACGTATAACCCTATATGGTCCTATGTACCGAGGGCTAAGTTTTCCTTTCTTACCGAACCTCATGACACCTTTTATCGATGATAACTTTAGCAATACCCAGTCGTCAACGGCTTTGAGCTTCTAATAGCCTTTCCTGTATAAGATTAGTTTTCTCGATTTCCTGTTGTACCAATTCCGGTCCTACTAATGTAGTTTCCCCAACATCGAACCACCCTATAGGCGACCTACACTTCCGTCCGTAAAGAGCTTCGTATGGAGCCATCTGAATGCTGGAATAGTAGCTATTATTATATGCGAATTCAATAAGCTGCAGATGATCATCCCAACTACCTTTGAAGTCTAAAACACAAGCTCGTAACATATCCTCGAGTGTCTGAATAGTACGCTCAGCCTGTCCGTTTATCTGGGATGAAATGTTGTACTAAGACTTACCTGAGTCCCCAATCCTTTTCGGAAAGACCTCCAGAAGTTAGCTGTAAATTGAGCTCCTCTATCTGAGATAATAGATACAGGGACACCATGCAGTCGTACTATCTCCTTAATATAAAGCCTTGCATAATCCTCTGCGGAATATGTAGTCCTAACGGGTAGAAAATGGGCTGACTTTGAAAGCCTATCAACAATCACCCATATCGAATCAAACTTACACTGGGTACGAGGTAAGCCTACGAATCCATATTGATTACTTCCCATTTCCAAGTCGGAATCTCCATAGCCTGCAATAATCCACCGGGTTTTTGATGCTCAATCTTAACCTGCTAACAATTAGGACACCGAGCAACAAACTCCACTATATCCTTTTTCATTCCGTCCCACCAATATACTTCCCTGATATCATGATACATCTTTGTCGCTCCTGGATGGATAGAATAACGAGAATAGTGAGTTTCTCCCTGATCACGCCCAACTATGCCGTATAAAAGGACAATGCGGTCGCTGCAAATATAATCCGGTTTACAAGTCCGGAGTCGAATCCCACAGAGAGTTAACCTATCAACTGCTACCTTCAGACCCACCAAGTCTTCAGAACCAGCTTCCCAAATATTCAAATTCTCAGTTGATTGTTCTTTAATAACTAACTTGCAAGTAAATAAAAAGGCTATAACTAAATTAGAAGGGTTGTAAACAATTATGAGAAAAAAGTTAAGGCAATGATTTCCCCTATTGATGGAATCCCTTCTGTTTATGCTCATACAAATTTACCCCCATATCTCTATCAATCATGAACGCTAATCTTACCGCAAATCTCTCCCGAGTACTCACAGTAATCTACTATTGCACTCTCCCGAGATACACTAGCTTTCTTAATTTCGCACAATTCAATTTAAATTGCACCCAAGGCTTCGTTATTCCTAATCCCGCCTTTAAACCCGCAATTATAGATTCCTCTAATAATCTAGGAGTGGTGTTGTTCAACAATACCCTAAATATGCACTCTTTTCCAAGTTATGCACACTAAATAGGCACAGCTAATTGAGGATCTTGTCAATTAACTACAACGAACACGAAGTTGAACAAATAAAGATTAAACTAGCAATTTGTATTCACATAAACAAGAAGTTCATCACCCAATAGGTTCCATCAAAGCCTTAGACAAGGAATTTAGCTACTCATGGCTATGGGAAAATAAACTAAGCTTGAATTCATCATAAAATCAAAAGAAAAGAAGAAAGATGTTTAGAGTATTTTCTCACAATGTTTTTCCTTGCTAAGAAACCTAAAAAATCAATACATGCCTCTTTTGGGCGAAGTCTAGCGTTTTAAATAGGGTTTAGGTCTAAAAATCCCGTGTTTTACACTTAAGTCCCCGAAGTTTACTGTGCCCACCGCGGTTCTACCGCGGTCGCGGTAGAACCGCGGTCAAACGCCTTCGCGGAATCTTCAACCTTCAGAGACTGCCTTCCACCGCGGTTTCACCGCGGTCGCGGTAGAACCGCGGTGGAACTTGTACCCGGGCATTTTGGCCTGTTTTGAATGGGTTACTTTGGAAATTCGACAATTAGCCTCTTTTCATCAATAGTTGACTCCAAAACCGCTCCTTAGCCTTCCTTACACCTATATCACCTGCAAATCATGTAAAGCACTAATAAGAGCATTTTGTTGTCATTTTCCACATTAAAAGTTCACAAGAAGGTGATTATTTGGTGCGTGATTATAGTCAAATTCACCTATTATCAACACCCCACACTTAAACCTCTGCTCGTCCTCGAGCAAACTAAACCACACTTCTAGGCCTAACTGCTCAATGCATTGCCCCAATTTATGTCACACCTGCTATTATCAAAGATTGACCTAAGCGGTGCACAATCATATCTCAAATGCAGACTCTCATGCCAAGACACACTTGTGCTCACTCTAATTACTCTAACAGAAGTGAAGACTCACTTTTTCTTCTAGAGTCACATGCCCTCACATAAACAAAATTTGAGAGAAGTTCCACACACACATAAAATTCAACAATAAGGAACCATATATAGAAAGAATATACTCACTCTCAGCAAAGAGCATTCACATGCCACACAGACACACCATAAGCTTGCCCCTAGTGTAATACTCCACTAATCAAGTCATTCAGTCAAAGATCAAGAGGTCTTTATAGGTTGTAATGTAGGCTAAGGGACGGGTAGGATATATTTGGATATAGTGACTAACCTCCCTAAGCACTTTTAATACACACTTCCTTTTATTTTACTTCCATGATCAATCCACTTGTTTCTCCACATTTTGTTTCACTTGCGCCACCCCACTTCTCGTTTGGTACAACTGGCTACTTTTCTTTTTCTCTGTTCTCTTCTTTCTTTTTTTTTCCAGATTTATTATACACTGCCAGTTCACCAATCCGACCTTCATTCTTGATTTTCCCTTCTTTTTTTTTCCTTTTTTTTCTTTTTTTTTTCTTTCTCTCCACCCCACACTTTGACTTTTGTATCTCTTTTAGTGCTTCAAGTGCTTCTAGGAGGGAAGAGTTCAATTAGCGTATTTAAACACCACATTTTAGATCATTATAGGGTTATCAAAGAAAAGGCTTCAGGCTTAAAAGGGGTTAACTATGGTAATATGCACAGGTGGATTTTCAAGTATAAAGGGTTAAACAAAGAAATGCCTCAATCATCTCTAAAACCAAACAACTTCTATTTCGCTTTGCAAACACACAGGGCAAGTTCTAGGTATCATATGCAACATTAGATGCAAGTAACAGCTCACACACACTTAGCATGTAACTCATTCCGAATCAGTTCATCAACACAATCATATGAGTGTTCAAGCAAGTCAAGATGTGCACAATTAAGGCATATATTATGAGTCCACAAACAAGCTTAGATGTTACACACTCAGGTTCTTTTCTATACAAGCGTACACATTTGGGGTTACATTCTGCCCTTCACCCATTTATTCTTAAACTTCAAAAAGAAAAATCTACCTAAAAGAAGAAAACAAAATAAAATAAAAATCCTACATGGACTACTTCCCTCAAGAGTATTGTCCACCTAGTCCGTCATCAGGAAAAGTCCTCTACCAGTCGATTTTTTTTTCTTTTTCTTTTTTTCTTTTTTTTTTATTTGACTTAGACCCTTAAGAAACCTGTCAAAAAGTGTCCGTCGTTGGGCCAAGTCAGCTAATCCTAATATAACAAACTCACACACACACAACATATTACTCTAATGATACAGCACAACAACATACATCTATATACATTACCATACACAGTCAGAGCAATTCTCCCACCCCACACTTAAAACAATGGCATGTCCCCATGTCATCAGAATATAGAGAAAAGAACAGAAGGGTGAGAAAACTTCCCTGAAACTCAATCTGAGTCGGAGACGGTACTGGGATCGACATGGCATGCCCTTCCCAATGCACGCAGCCAAGCCATAAACTTGTTCTCAGATCTAGCTTGCCGCTGTGACATGGCGTCCNTTGATTTCCCTTCTTTTTTTTTCCCTTCTTTTTTTTTCTTTCTCCCCACCCCACACTTTGACTTTTGTATCTCTTTTAGTGCTTCAAGTGCTTCTAGGAGGGAAGAGTTCAATTAGCGTATTTAAACACCACATTTTAGATCATTATAGGGTTATCAAAGAAAAGGCTTCAGGCTCAAAAGGGGTTAACTATGGTAATATGCACAGGTGGATTTTCAAGTATAAAGGGTTAAACAAAGAAATGCCTCAATCATCTCTAAAACCAAACAACTTCTATTTCGCTTTGCAAACACACAGGGCAAGTTCTAGGTATCATATGCAACATTAGATGCAAGTAACAGCTCACACACACTTAGCATGTAACTCATTCCGAATCAGTTCATCAACACAATCATACGAGTGTTCAAGCAAGTCAAGATGTGCACAATTAAGGCATAATTATGAGTCCACAAACAAGCTTAGATGTTACACACTCAGGTTCTTTTCTATACAAGCGTACACATTTGGGGTTACATTCTGCCCTTCACCCATTTATTCTTAAACTTCAAAAAGAAAAATCTACCTAACCCGGTTCAAGAAAAACCCTTGGAAAAGAACCGTGGTCAAAAGAAAAACCAAGGGGGAGGTAATACACTACCTAAAAGAAGAAAATAAAATAAAAATAAAAATAAAAATCCTACATGGACTACTTCCCTCAAGAGTATTGTCCACCTAGTCCGTCATCAGGAAAAGTCCTCTACCAGTCGATTTTTTTTTTCTTTTTTTTTTTATTTTTTTTATTTGACTTAGACCCTCAAGAAACCTGTCAAAAAGTGTCCGTCGTTGGGCCAAGTCAGCTAATCCTAATATAACAAACTCACACACATACAACATATTACTCTAATGATACAACACAACAACATACATCTATATACATTACCATACACAGTCAGAGCCATTCTCCCACCCCACACTTAAAACAATGGCATGTCCCCATGTCATCAGAATATAGAGAAAAGAACAGAAGGGTGAGAAAACTTCCCTGAAACTCAATCTGAGTCGGAGACGGTACTGGGATCGACATGGCATGCCCTTCCCAATGCACGCAGCCAAGCCATAAACTTGTTCTCAGATCTAGCTTGCCGCTGTGACATGGCGTCCAACCTTGTGTGTAGACCATCCACCGAGGTGCGAAGATCCGCAACCTCTTCCTCCAATGAACGCAACATAGGCCGGGAGGACTGGGAGCGAGATAGGTCCGCTCCAGCCTAAGAGCGCCAAGAGGGTCCAGCACTGTCTACAGACCGCCTAGATTGTGCCATAGGGACCGGATCGTCTTCCTCATCATCAATCTCAATGGTAGTGCGAGTGCCCCTCCCCACTCTGATACTGGAAGCTTTGAAAGCTGCTTTTGGGGGCAAGTCACCATCAGCATGGTTGGTAGGAGTGTTCCTCAGCAAGCATAGCGTGGTTACCAAGGAAGGGAAGTAGAATCCCTTAGACAGCAGCGGTCCCCGTAAGACCATTTCATCGCCAATTATCCGTGCTGCATCGAAATCTTTCCCTGTCACAAAGCACCAAGTCAACAATGCCCTGTTGAAGTTCACGTCCGTGGTGTTGCTAGAAGGCAGGAACCTGCTACAGATAACCGTCAACCAACACTTAGCTAGGTGAGTGAAGGAGTTAGAGTTGAGAGTTATATCTTCCTTTAGCCAAATAGGTCGCCCCTCCGTGCAAAGCACATTTGTCATGACCTCCCATGTCACCCCGGGCCTGTCATGATAGTAGTCAACATCGCTGGTGAATGGAGGCAACCTCAACACCCGGCGAATTGTTGGAATCTGAGCACTGACCACCGTACCCCGCACAATCAACTCCCTACCCAAATTCAATGGGCAGTTTGCATAAAATTCACGAACCAACATCTTGTTGACAGGTGCAGGGTCAGCAAAGAGGAACTCCATTTCCCGCCTCCGGATCTCTTCATACATCTCCACTTTTTCAACTCGGAGGGCAGCCCGATCAATCGGGATTTCCTGAATGAACGTTTTATTAGCTTTGGCACGGAAGTCATCCTCAACCTGTTCCGATTGGAATCTAGATTCTTCATAAGCAGGTCGGTGGGAAGGACCGCCAGAGCGCCTATGCCTTTTGGGAGCCATTAATCCTGAAAACAGTTAACAAACCATCAACCAATTGCATTAGCTAATGCCAATAAGATGGTTACTCAGACTTTACCACCCAATGACGCCAGCTATAATAAACTCAACAACAGCTCCACCTTTTCCGTACCACATCCGGCAACATACACCCCACACTTATTCCATTCAATATTATCCCCGATATACAACACCACCAAAAGACAAACACCATTCTCCAACAATTAGCACCTATGCTAACAAAACTACAACACAATTATCTTTTAAACCAACAAGTCACCATACAACAACAACCATCCTGTACAACACCCCAAACCTAAGTCGGGCTTAGAACACCCCCAAAAATAGACAACATAGTACCATCATTCTTGGGCAACACATGACCCAATACCAATATTCACCATAAAACTAGTTTAGGTCTCCAAACCACCAAAACAATTTCATAATTATATTATAATGGAGACCCCAACTAATGTGGCACCAACAACCCCCCAAACATCAACTACAACAACAATAACCATAGTAATCATAAAAGAAAGCAAAAAAAATTGAAATTACTATACTAATCCTAACTAGGGTTTAACTACAATTACAATATTAACAAATTACACTACTTAGAAAATAAAGAAATAGAGAGAGAGAGGAGAAGAACTTACTTGAGTTGAAGAGAGGAGCAAAATGAAGGTATGGGAGTGGAGGTGGGGGATGAAGGGTGTTGAAGAAGAAGAAGAAGAAGAAGAGAGAGAGTTGGTTTGTGAAGAGAGAGAGAAAGAAAGAGGGGAATGGGGGTTTGGGGCGGAATATGGGGTATTTAGGTGGGGGGATGTTTTAGGGGGTTTTTAAAAAAATTAGGAAAAGAAAGAAAAGAAAAAAAAAATTAAAATAACACACATACCTGACCGCGTCTGGACCTGCCGCGGTTCTGCCGCTTTCGCGGTAGAACCGCGGCAGTGAGGTTCCGCGGGCGTAATCTACCGCGGTTTCACCGCGGTCGCGGTGGAACCGCGGTAGAACGCCTGTTCTGATTCTAACGCCTGTTCTGTTCTGTTTTTTTTTTTAAGCTAGATTACAAAGGTTACAATTACAACAATGTCATGGGTTGCCTCCCACGTAGCGCCTGATTTAACGTCGCGGCACGACTCATGTGAGCGAAATTAAGGTTCGCTCGACCTCTGGGGTTCATTCAAATGCAGCTCGGTCATCTCCTTAGGCTCGTTCAGGCCCACATACAATTTCAACCGCTGACCATTGACTCTAAATGTACGAGAGTCATCTTCAGTAGAAACTTCCACAGCTCCGGAAGGAAACACTTCAACCACGCGAAATGGTCCAGACCACCTTGACTTTAGCTTTCCTAGGAATAACCGCAGTCTTGAGTTATAAAGTAGTACCTTGTCTCCAGGTTTGTAATTTCGTTCAATGATGTTCTGATCGTGAAGCCTCTTCATTCTCTCTTTATATAGCCTTGTGCTCTCAAAAGCAAGATACCGGAACTCCTCTAGCTCATGTAATTCCGTGACTCTCGACGTGCCCGCAGCTTCCAAGTCTAAATTCAGCTGTTTCAGTGCCCACCACGCTTTATGTTCCAGTTCTACAGGTAGGTGACAGGCCTTCCCAAACACCAACTTATATGGTGACATACCAATTGGTGTCTTGAATGCTGTCCTGTAAGCCCATAGCGCATCATCCAGCTTCCTTGACCAGTCAGTTCTTGTAGCATTTACAGTTTTTGTCAGTACGATCTTGATCTCTCTGTTGGACACCTCAACCTGCCCACTGGTCTGTGGGTGGTACGGAGTAGCCACCTTGTGGCGCACATCATATTTAGCCAACAACTTCTCGAAGGCCCGGTTACAGAAATGAGTTCCTCCATCGCTGATAATTGCACGTGGTGTCCCAAAGCGGTTGAATATGTTCTTCTTTAGAAACCCGACTACCACCTTAGCATCATTGGTAGGTAATGCAGCAGCTTCCACCCACTTGGACACGTAATCTACAGCAACAAGAATGTATTTATTGCCATAGGAGCTGACGAAGGGACCCATGAAATCTATCCCCCAAACATCAAACACTTCCACTTCTTGAACTGGGTTCATGGGCATCTCGTGACGCCGGGAAATGTTCCCGGTGCGTTGGCATTCATTACAGCTTTTGACCCATAAGTGAGCATCCTTGAACACCGTTGGCCAGAAAAATCCGGCCTCTAGCACCTTAGCTGCCGTCCTGATGCCTCCAAAGTGACCAACATACGCCGAAGCGTGACAAGCCTGCAAGACAGAAGATTGTTCGATCTCGGGGACGCATCTCCGGATCATGTTATCAAGGCATATTCTAAACAAGTAGGGCTCATCCCAGTAATACCATTGGCTTTCGCGAAAGAATCTCTTCCTCTGGACCGATGACAGGTCGTGAGGAACAATACCACTGGCCAGGTAATTAGCATAGTTTGCATACCAAGGCGCTTCCTGATGAGTGGTAACGAGCAGCTGCTCATCTGGAAAGGTTTCCAGAATTTCCTCCACTTCTACTACATTTTCAGCTCCTTCAAGTCGTGATAGGTGATCAGCGACTTGATTTTCAGTGCCCTTGCGGTCACGAATTTCAAGGTCGAACTCTTGCAGTAACAACACCCAACGAATCAGGCGTGGCTTAGAGTCCTTCTTTTCTATTAAGTATCTAAGAGCTGCATGGTCAGAGTATACGATTACCTTGGACCCTATCAGATAGGATCGAAACTTGTCAAAAGCAAATATCACAGCTAGCATCTCCTTCTCTGTCACTGTGTAGTTCAACTGGGCTCCACTCAGCGTCCTACTAGCATAGTAAATTGGGTGCATTAGTTTGTCTGGCATCACACATCAATTCGAATGGTTGCTCCCAGTCGGGGGCAACGATTATGGGTGTTGTGACCAGCCTTTGCTTCAACTCCTCAAAAGCTACCCTGCAATCATCAGAAAATACAAAAGGGTGATCTTTCTCTAACAACTTACAGAGAGGGTTGGCGATTTTGGAGAAGTCCTTAATGAACCTCCGGTAGAATCCGGCATGTCCAAGAAAGCTTCTTATGGCTTTGACTGAAGTTGGCGGCGGCAGCTTTGCTATGACATCAACCTTTGCTCTATCAACCTCTATTCCTTTGCTTGACACCCGGTGCCCCAAGACTATGCCTTCTTGTACCATGAAATGGCACTTTTCCCAATTCAGAACCAAGTTAGTCTCGATGCACCGTTTCAGCACACGCGTCAAATTCACTAGGCAGTCCTCAAATGAGTTCCCCACCACTGAGAAGTCATCCATGAACACCTCCATTATATCTTCTACCATGTCAATAAATATGGCCATCATGCACCGTCGGAATGTGGCGGGTGCATTGCATAGACCAAAGGGCATCCTCCTGAAGGCATAAATTCCGTACGGGCATGTGAAGGAGGTCTTTTCTCTATCCTCAGGGGCAATGGAGATCTGATTGTACCCTGAGTACCCATCCAAGAAGCAAAAGTGTGACCTCCCTGCCAATCTATCCAGCATTTGATCAATGAAGGGAAGTGGGAAGTGGTCTTTCCTGGTGGCTAGATTCAACTTTCTATAATCCATGCAGATTCTCCAGCCTGTGACGGTTCTTGTTGATATAAGTTCATTGTTGTCATTCTTTACCACCGTCATGCCACCCTTTTTAGGCACACATTGAACTGGGCTAACCCAGCTACTGTCAGAGATTGGGAAAATGATTCCCGCATCCAACCATTTTATCACTTCCTTCTTCACCACTTCCTTCATATTCGGGTTTAGCCGTCTCTGATGTTCCCTGGAAGGTTTGTGCCCCTCTTCCAGCAGAATCTTGTGCATGCAGTAGGCGGGGCTAATCCCCTTGATGTCTGCCATGGTCCACCCAATGGCAGTTTTGCACTCCCTTAGTACCTACAAAAGCTGTTGAACCTGCACATCTAACAAACCTGATGAGATAATAACAGGTAACGTGGAGTCGGGACCCAGAAATTCATACCTGAGGTGAGCTGGCAATGGCTTTAGTTCCAGCTTAGGTGGTTCTTCGATGGATGGCTTTGCTGGATGGGTCTCTCTCTTTTCTAAGTGTGAGGGCTCGAACTCTAGATTTCTATCCCAGAACCCTCTTCCTTCCAATGCCAACACCCATTCCGCCAAATCCTCACCATTCACTTCATCTAAATTCATCAAGCATGCAGCAAGGGGATCCTCAACCGTCAACACCTCATCATCAGACTCTACAATTACATCCACGACATCAATAAAAGAGCAATTGGCAAACTCACTTGGTCGCCTCATAGATTTCTGCACATTGAATATAATTTCTTCATCATTGAGCCTCATCTTGAGCTCCCAGTCTCACAATCAATCAGAGCTCTCCCCATGGCCAAGAATGGTCGTCCTAAGATTATAGGAATTTCTTCATCTACTTTGCAATCCAAGATTACAAAATCTGCAGGAAACACGAATATCCCCACCTGAATAAGCACATCATCAAGAATCCCAAATGGCCGCTTCACAGTCCTGTCGGCCAGCTGCAACAACATAGAGGTGGGTCTAGCTCTCCCAATGCCCAACCTCTTATAAATAACCAGCGGCATAAGATTAATGCTGGCCCCTAAATCACAGAGTGCCTTAGCAAAGGCATAGTTCCCAATAGTGCATGGAATTGTAAAGCTACCTGGATCAGATAGCTTTTCAGCAACAGGTCTAGAAACCACTGCACTACAGGTCTGAGTAAGTGTCACCGTGGACAAGTCTTGAAAGTCAAACTTCCGAGACATCAAGTCCTTCATCATTTTAGCGTATCCCGGCATCTCCTTTAGAGCTTCAATCAGTGGAATGTTTATCTGGATTTGTTTGAGCATCTCTAGGAACTTTTTATACTGCTCCTCCTTTTGATGCTTGGCCAACCTCTGCGGAAATGGTGCAGGAGGTCTTTTCTTCCCAATCACTTGGGATTTCTCCTTCTCAGCTACTGTCTCAACTATTGGTTCTTCTACTGTCTCAATTACTGGCTCAGCTACTGTCTCGGTCTCTTGCTGCATATTCTTTTCTTCAGGAGCAGGCTGAACTGTTACCTCTGTCAATCCCGTAGAGTCATCCAGCTCAATGGGTACTGGAATTAGTGTTTCAGCCTGTATGTTTTCTCGAGCTCTCTCTTGCTCAACATCTAGATCCCTGCCATTTCGTAGACTCACCGCCATCAGCTGCTTTGGGCCCTGATCTTTTGGATTGATTTGGGTATCTGCAGGTAATGTCCCTTGAGGACGATTGTTAAGTGACATTGAAATCTGGCCCACTTGTA